>NW_021632390.1:0-169906 GCF_004799145.2 Neltuma alba | reverse complement strand
TAGCCATCATACAACGTTGGAAAGTCCCTGGAGCATTACATAACCCAAAGGCATCCTACGATAGGCGAATTACCAAAAAGGGCATGTAAAAGTGGTTTTATCTTGGTCCTCCTCGTGCAATAGGTACTTGAAAGTCCCAGAAAACCATCTAGAAAACATAATGAGATTTGCTTGCAAGTCTCTCAAGCATCTGGTCTATGAAAGAAGAGGGAAATGATCTTTCCGTGTGGCAACATTGAGTTTTTCCTATAATCTATGCACACACGCCAGGATTCTGCACTCTTGGTAGGAATAAGCTCATCCCTATCATTTCTAATACAATAACCCCACTCTTTTTTGGCACTACATGTATTGGACTAACCCACTCACTATCAGATATGGGATAGATGATCCCAGCACTTAGAAGTTTGGTAATTTCCTTTTTAAACCACATCAAGAATCAGGGGTTTGTCTTCTCTGGGGTTGTCTCTCACTGATTTTGAACCTTCACTAAGCAAGATTTCTATGTGTGCAAATGGCTGGACTAATTCCAGGAATGTCCGCTAAAGTCCCCCAATAGCTCTCTTATGCTCTCTCCAAACAGTAAGGAGTTTCTTCTTCTTCCTCAACCTTAGATAGGGAGTTAGCTATATGACCGGTATCGCTCATCAGACTCTAGAAAGCATATTTCACAGTAGGGGCAGGGGTTTCACATCAACTCAAGAGTAGGTGGTTGCACAATGGATGGATCAAATTATGAAGTTCAAGAGAGAAAAGATTACTCCCCTTTCCTTCAATCAGTGAAAATTCCTCAACCTTGCAGATAGCTTCCTCCTCCAAGCGTTGAACCAACTTGTAGTTTGAATCTACAGCAACTGCCTTAGAGGGAATCTCTTTCCATGACTTCGTCCTCCATATCTGAATAGCAACAGAAAACCTTTCCCCAATGGAATTATCGCTGACAATAGAGGGAGCAAAGTCTAAATTGGGGTCAAGGGAGGAAATAGAGAATGCATGTGGAGGGAGAGCATACAATTAAAACACAGTGCAATCAAGGCATGTATCTTTATCACCACATGAGCAAGAAGAAGGTGTAAGTAAAGGGATGAAAAAGAAGAAATAGTGTCATCCCTCATCATCAAAATAACTGAATAAAGTTCAGAACTAGAGGAATCATCTAGCAATTCAAACTCAAACAGACATCATCAACGCAACATCATCATATTTACAACCCAAGAGAGAATAGTCTTCATAGGGATGCCTCATTACTTCATACATGTTAAAACAAACCTTATATCTCCTACTTCCATAGTGATGGTACCTTCTTTCATGCTATCATAGTGTTAGCAGTCCTCAAGAAGGGTCTACCAAGAATCAGGTTGGTGTCATGGACAAGTTCAGAGGACATATCAAGTACATAAAATCAGCAGGAAAGACCAAATCCTTAACCTGAACCAAATATCCTCTATGATGCCTTGGGATACCTAATACTTCTATCAACCAACTGGAGTACTACAGTGGTAGACTTAAGCGTTTTGACTCCTAGTGAAGTGTATACAGACTTAGGCATCACATTAATAGCTGCTCCTAGATCTAGTACGAAGCTCCCCTTATAGAAACTTTTCCTATTGTGCAAGGGATGGTGAAGGATCCAGGGTCCTGGCATTTCACAGGGATTTGAGGCTTAAACAGGCAGACACATTGGAGCTCACTTGGACTCTTTCATTTGGTCTAAACTTTCTCTTATGGGTACATAGGTCTTTAAGGTATTTAGCATAAGCAGGCACTCTCTTAACAAGATCAAGCAAGGAATATTAACTTCCACTCTACTGAACAATCAATAACATCTTTTTCAATTTAGTTTCAGTCTTTCTTTTGCTTATCAAGTATGAATTAGGAAAAGGAAGGTTTTTGAGATTTACCTCTTTATCATTCACTTCCCTTACCGCTCCATGCTTAGATGACCCCTCATGCTCCTTTGATGCTGCTTCCTCATAATTACTCTCAGATTTGCTCCTTTGCTACTTAGAAGAGTTGACTTCCTTTTCATCTAGCAATTCCTCTCTTTTTTTCCCTCTCAGAATTCTTAACTCTTGAATGTTTAGGAAGAGTCTTATCACACTCATCTCCTCATCAACTGATTCCTCTTCCTCTTCACTGAATCTTACTTGCTTCCCCCACTTCGTAGCGTGATTGCATTCAAACCCTTTGGTTTATGACGGTATTGGAAGGAATGGTGCCACTGCTTCTAGCTTGTTGCTCACTCATGTTATTGGATAACTGAGTTACATAGGAGTTCATGTTCTCAGATTTAGTCTCCCATTGCTCCATTCTCTTTTCCAAAGCACTAAATCTAGCATCATTCTTGGATGAATCTTGTTGAATTAGTGAAGCTAAAGAGTTGAACTGAGTAGCGTTGGCAGCCCTTTCTTCCTTCATTAAAGCCATCATATTTGTAGGAGTTGATTTGTTTCATCCTTAGGTGGGACCGCAAGGGCTGAGACTGTTTTGGGAACTGGTTTGAAGATGGACCACTCCTCCACTCTTCTGAAATCTATTTGGAGGTCTACTATCATCATTCCTCCAGCCCAATCGAGGGTTTGATTTTCCATCCCTCATTGTAAGTGTTGGAGTAGGGTCCCATTTTTGATTTAGGGGCGGCCTTGGAAGACTGCAGACACTTCCTCATAACGGCCCGGACAAACGCTAGATATATGCATGACTGATCCACATGTGTCACAACTAGGCGCTGTAATGTCCATAGGAGTGGATGGGCGATGCACACTCATATTCTTCAATTCAGCAGTAATCAAAGACATTGAGATGTCACTTGGCTTCCCAAAGAATCTACCTTTGATTCCAAAGCGTCCATTCTTCTGTTGTGCACCGAAGCAGCTCCCATCTCATGTACTCCTTTTGTATCTCTCACCCATGTTGTTGATGATTCAGAGCCATCTTCTTTATCAAATCCCAAGCTTCTGCAGCAGTAGAGTCTATTAAAGATCCTCCCGATACAGCATCCAACATACCCTTCTCTTGGTTCTTCAACCCATCATAGAAGTACTGCACCAGTTGCTCATCCGGAATTTGATGATGTGGGCATCTTGAAAGTAGGTCCTGAAATCTATTCCGTAATCGTAGAGGGATTCATCGTAGTCTTGCTTGGTAGAATAAATCTCCTTCCTCATTGATGAGTTGTCGAGAGCCGGAAAGTATTTCTCTAAAAATTGCTTCCTTAAGTTCCCCCAGCTATGGTATGCATCAGCTACATGTCTTGGAAGGCTCATGTACCACTCCCTAGCCTTGCCTTCCAAGATAGATGAAAAACCTTCCATAGCACTTGGTCCACGATGCTCCCCACAGGCTTCATACTCTGACAAATCATGGAAAGAGATTGCAGATGGAGGTATGGGTCTTCTCCTGTCAAGCCATGAAATTTAGGAAGAGAGTTAATCAATAAACCCTTAATCTCAAATTAACTTCAAAATTTGGACATGCAGCAGTAAATGGGTCAAAGTTAACATCAGATGTGGTGGCTTCCCTAATTGTTCTTCTTCTAGGGTTCCCATTATTTTCTCCCCCTCTCTCTTGCTCACCATTTCCTCCATTGCCTCCATTCCTTACTTGGTTGGCATTGGGGTTAGGATGAGGTTGGTTTTGTGGTAAATCAGCCATTTATCTCTTGGTCAGTGGGTTCACTCTCACTACTGGATAGGCTAGATTCCACTGAAATATTTCTTGCTCGATCACCAACTCACTTGTCCCTCCGACTCTTTTCTCTCTTCTTTATCTCTGTGAGTCTTCTCTCAATCTCAGGGTTATAGGGCACAAGCTTGGTTTTTCGTGGTAGGAAAATAAGTATCACAAGAGAAAAAGTAACAAAAATGACTTGCAGCACACAAAGTCAAATAAAAGTATGCAATGTGATGGATGCAAGTGTAAGGTGTGAGTATGAAAGTATATGGATGAGTATTAGTATGTAGGATGAGTATGAGTATGTATGGTGGGGGGTATGAGTAAGTATGCACAGATAAAGAAGCTGAATGCAAGTGTTAAAAACTTTCAGAGAAGTTGGCCGCGGCGAAAACAGGGTTGGCCGCGGCGAAAGTATCCCGAGAGAAATTCCTTCGTTTTCAAAGAGTTTGCCGCGGCGAAATAACAGGTTGGCCGCGGCGAAAGTATCCCAGGGGATTTCTTCAGTAATTCGAAAAGTTGGCCCGCGGCGAAAGGTAATGTTGGCCGCGGCGAAAGTTGGCAGTATGCTTATCAGACACTGGACTTCACTGATGCAATGAGAGAAATGCTGAAAATCAAGAAATCATATATTTTTTGTATTTCCAAAAATTTTGATGCTATGCAAGATGAAAACCGATACTATGAACAAATATGCAACTAAACTACCCTAAATGCTACCCATAAAGATCAAAAACCTCAAAGTCAATCAAATAGCACAAGCTAACCTAGAGAACCAATTTCTTGGCTCCCCGGCAACGGCGCCACTTGAAAGAGAGCCTTTCTTGTCGTTCGCTTAGAGGTTCTCGCTCAAAAATTATCCAAGCTATGCAGTAGTGCAAACTCGGGTCGTTCTCTTTTGGGAGCCTAAATTAGATGTCTAAGTTAGATTAATGCTATGCAGAGTGATGAAAAAGGGGTTTTTGGTGTTTTTATCCATTGATGAAATGCTAAAACTAAATGCAATTAATTCAAATCTAAGTGACTATGTTTTTTTGGATTTTTCTAGATAGTAGTAATGAAGTGAAATTAATGATATGTAATCTCTTGAATATAGCTTTGAAGCAATCATAGTTCAAAATAAGTATGGGAGTAGAAATCACCAAGTTTTCTAAATGAAACACCTTAAAGAACTCTTTAAGTCTAGGATCTTAATCAATGGTACCCATTTCATAAGATCCTATTAAGCTCACTTAGTGTGTGTATTAAGATTAATTAATGCACTTGGTTAAATGCAAGCCCAGATTAACTCAACAATCACACATTACCATGCAAGACAGAGAGTATCAAAAGAGTTGCATAAAAAACTACATGTAACCACATGTATTGAAGCTCAAAATTCAACACTAATAATCCAATACACAAGACAATCATCCAGAATTGATTACAACCATAATCAAAATAGTTCAGCCCAAATTTACAAATCCTAAGACCTAGAAATTCATAAACAAAGAACTAGAACTTATAGATGAAGCTAACTCCCCTTTGAAGCTTTGTGAACTCATGCTTCTTCTACCATATTCAAGAGTTGAGAAGCTTAGCTAGTCATAACTCTTGAATCAACTCCAACCAGATATTGTTCTTCAGCCATGGTAGCAGCAGATGGAAGAAATGGAAATGGGATTAGGGTTTCTGAGGTGGAAATGAGAGAAGAGGATAAAAGATACGTAGGTGGTGGCTCAATGATGGTCATCTCCTGTCATCATACCCAAAATAGGGTTTCTAACCCGAAACTTACGTGCATGGGTCGGTTTTTGGGGATGGGTAGGTCAAAATTTCCCGAAATGGTCGGGTCTGAGATTTGCTGCTCCGAGGGGTTCGCCGCGGCGAAGAATAGGTTCGCCGCGGCGAAACATGGCAGAGACCTGCCTTCACGGATGGGCTTTCGCCGCGGCGAAGTGAGATGTTGGCCGCGGCGAACCTAGGCAGAGGATCTTCTCTTGTTTCTTTTGCCTTGAGTTCTTCAATTCTGGCCCCAAATCTTTAGTGTCCTACAATAAAGAGTAACAAATTGAAGTATCAATTGTCCTAGAAGTTAATTGAATCCAATTAACAACCAATTATGACAATTTAATCCTCAAAATGACACTAACTCAAAGTAAGAACCATAAATCTCAGTTAAGCACAATTTTCACTTAAAAGGACCAGAAAGTATGACAAAATCATGGATAATGATATGAAAAGAAACTAATATTTTGAGCTCAATCAATATTGATTATAAGGAAACATATGCTCCGATAGCTAGATTGGAAGCCATACAAGTACTCTTAGCCTTTGCTCGCATTAAGGATTTCAAATTGTATTAAATGGATGTTAAAAGTGCATTTTTTAGCAGCCTCCTCGTTTTGAAGACCCAAATTTCCCTGATCATGTTTACAAACTGAAAAAGGCTTTATATGGTTTAAAACAAGCTCCCAAAGCTTGGTACGAACGACTTAGCAATTTCCTGATAGAAAAAGATTTTGAAAGAGGCAAAGTGGACGCTATACTTTTCATCAAAAGAAGTAGAAAAGAACTTTTAATTTTTCAAATTTATGTGGATGATATTTTATTCAGAGCTACTAATGAGGATGTCTGTCAAGAGTTTGCCAAGTTAAGGCAAGGCGAGTTCAAGATGTCAATGATGGGAGAATTAAACTTCTTTCTGGGATTGCAAAGTAAGCAGAAGAGAAATGGCATATTCATATCCCAGACAAAGTATGTCAAGGAGTTACTAAAGAAATATGGACTAGAAAATGCTAAAAGTGTAAAGACTCCTATGAGCTCAACCATCTCACTTGACGCAGACAAGAAGGGCAAGGACGTGAATTTGACCAAATATGAGGAATGATAGGATCATTACTCTATCTAACAGCAGGCAGGCCAAACAATCAATTCACTGTAGGAATGTATGCAAGATACCAATCAGTCCCCAAGGAATCAAATGAAGAAGCCATCAAGAGAATTCTCAGATATCTTATCAGAACACAAAATTTGGGAATCTAGTATCCGAAGAAAGGAGTAGAATATCTAATGGGATACTCAGATATTGATCATGGAGGTTATAAGACAGACAGAAAAAGTACCAGTAAATAATGTCAATTCCTGGGAGGATATCTCGTCTCGTGGTCAAGCAAAAAGTAAAATACTGTGGCAATATCCTCCACAGAATCTGAATATGTCACCACTGCCAGCTGTTGTGTGCAAATTTTATGGTTAAAGCAACAACTACATGATTTGGGAATCAACTTGAAGGAGATTCTAATTCTGTGTGACAACATGAGCATAATACCTGTCCAAGAATCCAATTCACCATGCCCAAACCAAGCACATTGATGTCAGACATCATTTTATTTGGGACCATGTTCAAAAGAAAGATGTGAAACTAGAATTCATCCCCACTGAATATCAAATAGCAAACATTTTTACGAAGCCCCTTGACCAATAGAAGTTCAATTACTTCAGAAGAGAATTGGGAATAGTAAATCCCAATGAGCTGTAAGAAATTTCTCATTATCTCTCTAATTTGAGTCTTTAGATTTAAAGTTTTGATGATTAAAAGACTAACTTAAGCATCGAAGTGTACAGAAATTTGTTTTGCAGGAAGCTTTATTTCATCAAAGAAAAACAGAGGTAAACAGAGTATAGAATGATTGATGAAGACATCGATAATCATGCTGTAAGGAAGGGTTGATTTATCAATCAACTGATCGATAAATAAGGTATATAAAGCAAAAGAAAGAAGATGGAAGGAATGTTATCGATAAGCTGATCGATCACTCAATTATCGATCAACAACAGCATAGAATCACAGTCAAGTCCAATAAATGGGTAAGAATTAACAAAAAAACTGATTGATAAATTATTAATTGATCAAATGATTGATAAACCAGGCTAAGTACGCACATTTACTTAACTTTTATCGATAACATGATTGATAATTTATTGTTCGATAACTTGATCGATAATTGTCTTTAATGTTCTTGTGTGTTCTTCTTATTTTTCAAACATGTAATCGATCACTCATTGATCGATAACTTGATTGATAAATTCAATGTCTATAACATTAAATTTTTGAAAAGACCCTGTCAGTTATCAAAGCCCTAACTCGAAAAAACTGTTCCCTTGTTCCTGTGTAACGGTCTGAAAGTCACTGTTTTATTAAATTGTCTGTTTCCTTCTACTCCAAATCACTTCCTAAGCTCTTCTGATCACTGCCAAACATTTTAAACCCACAAGACACTGAACATTCATCAAAATCTCTTCAGACAATGAGAAATGGAAAGAGTTAAGCAATTGAATGTTAACCAAGAGGAAAGTACTAAGAAACAAACACAGTCTAGAGAAACAACTCCCTCGACCACAAAAAAAAAGATATAGACCAAAAGTAAGGGAGGAACCATTAAAGAAAAGAGGTGTATTAAAGATTCGGGAAAGTCAAACCGAAGGTTCTGAGCACTCTACTTCTCAGAGAAAATCTCCCCGATCAAAGTCAAAATCCAAGCTACCAATGGTTACTAAAAAATCTAAAACAGAATCCGATGATGAAGTTTTAATTCAGAAAGTTATGGAGGCTGCACTGAGAATTCCTATCCCCAAGCAACTGAGACAGAGGAAACAAAAAGCAAGTGAGGTGTGTCACACCAAGTCCCTACCCAAGGTACTCTATCTGAATCTTCTAGGTTTCTGGTTGGGAATTTGAATAATGATGTGAACATGGCTAAGTTTAAGGCAGATTTTGTAAACTATAGGTTCTGTCTTGTGGTTTCAATTGATATTCAAGGCTTGAAGAAAAACGAGAAAATTAATTTGGATTTGAGTGACCCACTTGATCTTTATTCGAATTGGTTGATCATTGGAGGAGAATACTACCCAAAGGTAATTAAAAGATTTTATTGTAATATGGAATCTATAGAGGAATATGATTATCAAGATAATCTGATAAATGATTATCTAAGAATCAAGTTAAGAGGTAGAATCTTCAATCTCACTGGTGCCAAGTTGAATGAGCTACTAGGAACCTAAGAATTTGTGAGGGGAGGTAACATAAATGACATCAAAGCCTATAAAATCCTAATGCAAAGTGATGCCTACCCCGGGGAACTAAATTTTCCACCAAACCAAATGTGTGATTATTATAGAATCATCCACTATATCTATTCAAGGAGTATGGTTAATAAGTCTGGAAGTTTTCCACATCTGAATTGAGATGATTACTTACTACTAGCCAGGATAATCAATGCAGAAAAGATCAACATAAGGGATTTGATTTTTAATGAAATGAAGGATTTTGTTCTTCACAAATCCAAGTCTACACCAATCCTTTATCCTCAATTGGCCACTTATCTCCTTCAAGTGCATAACATTGCACCTCTTGAACCAGGAGAAATTAAAGTAAAGATTTCTACTTTTGGCATCAATCAACTCAACAAGATGAGAACCCATGTGCCATTCAGACCCTCATAGAAGCTATCTCAGAAAGATAAAGGGAAGCAACCAGCAGTTAGCATATCTAGACCCCAGGATGAGGCAGAATCTACTGCAGCTCCCTCTCATACCTCTGGACCATCATTCCTAGAAAGATTAATTTGGGAGATATTCCAGACAAAACTTCAAGAATTTGAGAGGAGAGTTTATGCCATAGCCAAGGACTATAGGGAAATATCAGACAGGAAATTTGATGGCCTTTCCAAAATTTTAGATCTTCATCGCCAAGCCATGGTAGTTTTGGAAAAAGGGGTCGCTCAGAGGTTTGACTATGTTGAAAGGGAGATCAGAGACTTAAAAGGGCTAGTGGCCTCTCTCTGTAATAATTTCTCTATACCAAGGACTTCCTTCAGCTTTGAAGACCTACTCTCTCACCCACTATCTCCTCCTCATCCTGAACCTGAACCACCTGCCTCACCTATATCCACTTCTCCTACTTCTACTTCACCATCTGTACCTTCCATATCTCCCACTCCTCCTCCTACTACCCTAGTCCTTATCCCAGTTTCTCAGCCTATTTCTTCTCTGACTCTTCCACCCATCTCTCAGACTGTCTTTCCATTCACTCAGCTTACCCCTCTTCCCATCTCCATCACCTTGCCTACTGCTTTTACCTCTTTTCCACCTTCTGATGCTGGCAAAAAAAGGGAGAAGGAATCTTAGTTCTTATTATGTTCTTTTCTTATTGTGTTCTTTTTTGCTAGTTCTTATTTTATTGTGTCTTTCTTCTATTGGTTATGCTGTTGATTATGATATTTTATAATATGAATTCTGATGTTTAAATGCTATCAGTTATGATTGAATTTGTACCAGTTTTACTTATTTTATTTTGATTTACACCGATTAGCTGTTGATATATGATTAATTTTTACACCTATGTTTTGTCATCATCAAAAATGGGGAGAATGTTAGATTTTAGGTTTTGATGATAACAATTTAAGGAATCTGTGTTTTAGTAAGTTGATCAATCACCTGATCGATCAAGGGTTTATCGATCACTTGATAGATAAAGTTCCTGTGTTAACAAGAGACTTAGCAGAAATCTTAATCGATAATCGGATAGAAAAATCAAATTTGTATGTGTTGATAGATCAATTGATCAATCATCGTTAACACTGTTTTGTATAGAAGTTTGCAGAAAATTATCGATCAATTAATCGACAATCTAGTGATTGAACAACTGACAAATAATGGGATACAAGTTTTGGTAAGTGCTTATTAATCACTTGATCGATAAATCAATTATCTATGAGAAGACAGATAAATGGTAAAGTTTCCTACTCTCGTTGTATTTTGTTCTAATAACCATCTATCGATCACAGTTTTATCGATAATATATTCTATTACTAATATCTCACCTATTTATCGATATTCTTTCTGGTTAAATACTTTTGAAAATTACTTTATCGATCACTTGATCGATCCACCATTTATCAATCAAATGATCGATCATTACCTTTTCATTGATTTAATCTATTTAAGTCTTTCTTCAGTCACTTGATCGACCATCAATTTATCGATAAAATGATCAATCATCCAATCTTCTAAATATTCTATTTTCACATAACATGATCGATCAATCATTTCCTGGTATTTCTGAATTGAGTTTCTCGACTACATTTTTTATCGATCATTTGATCGATCAAACCTTAATCGATCACTTACTCGATCATCTTAAGATTTGTGCTCTTTATGAAAATCTTTGTTAAATTTGTTTTATCGATTGTGTTTTCTGTCATCCCTTTATCGATAAAGTTTTTGATCAATGTACCTTGAAAGTCAAATTCACTCTTGCTTATCTTTATCGATAAAGATCGATCTAACACTTATCGATCAATTATCCAATCAATGATCCAACTCCTTCAATACCAGAAGCTACGGTGAGATCTAAGAATATTCTGAATATTTCTCTTCAAGCTTTTCTCAGCCTTGCTGATTAACTTAATACTCTATTTTAAGTGTTTCAAAATCATAGATGACCTTCAGTCTTTTCACTACATAATATTTGTGAAGTCATTCTTTTTGTTTATCGATCACTTGTTTGATCATGAGTTAATCCATAACTTGATCGATAAATGTAGCTATATGTTTCAAAATCCTTCATCTTAATTAATTGATAACGTTATCGATAAACTAGTTATTGAACATGTCTTCGATCAAGGTTGATCAGTTTATAATTATATTGGATCTGATGTTTGCTTGATTTGCTTCTATCCTATCATAAGAATATTACTATCATTTTATTAGTTATCTTCCTAAATCTCATTCTGAAGGAAAAACTTTTTAGATTGAAGTATTTTTACAGATTACGAAGAAAGTTCAATGGTTATCTAACAGTTATTCAGTAGCCTGTAACCTACAATGTCAGAAGCATTCAATAGCGAACACCATTGCAACTGAGAAAACACGCAACCGAACTCTCAGCGACTAGAAGCTCTTCTGTCTAACAGTTATTAAACTTCCTCAAGTATAAAAAGGCGTGAAGAAGCATTGAATGCGGATTATTGAATACACGAGCTACCTTCTGCAAAAATCTTACTATTGCATTCAATACTTTGCTTTCATCTTTACTGAGCTTCAGTGCTTCTCATTTATTTACTCTGTGAAAGAGATTTATATATCATCTTTAAACACTTTCTAAGTGTAACTCAAAAGTGTGGACTCTTGAGTGGGTTTGTAACCTTTGAGTAGTAAGGGGCAGTGATTGAGAAGATCAATTGTTATACTGAGGCACCAAGAGCCTGATTAATCTTGGATCATAGTGGAAATCTCAGAGGTGTTTTGAGGACTGGACGTAGGTTAAGTGGTTAAGACCAAACAAGTATAAATCCAATGTCTTTGATCTACAGTGAAATCTTTCTAACTCTGAAGTTCTCTGTTTTATTAATATCACTATTTCAATTCGCTTAAATTTTTATAACTCACCCAGTTCACTCCCCTCTTGGGTGAGACTGCCACTAACATACCATGTATTGATGCAACAACTATTGCTAGTGGCTATTCGAGGCATTATGAAAGCTGATGTGAGAAGCAAGATAACAAGATTGTGTATTTTTTTTCAATGCTATATGCAGCAAAGTCATTAACATAGAAAAATTAGATGAATTGGAAAACGAGGGATATGTTATTCTATGTCAACTAGAAATGCACTTTCCTCCAGTATTTTTTGATATCATGATACGTTTAATCGTTCATTTAGTAGGAGAGGTAAGGCTTTATGCCCTGTATATCTAAGATGGATGTATCCATTTGAGAGATACATGAAAGTCTTAAAAGGTTATTCTAAGAATCCTTATCGACCTAAGGCATCAATTGTTGAAAGATATGTTGCTGAGGAGGCTATGGACTTTTATAGGAGAATACCTATTTGGGGTGGACACTCAAGGTCAACATGATGATGGGATAGGTAAGGGAACTCGAGGGCTCAAAGTAAAGAGCATTGGCCGTGAAGAACTGTTCCAAGTGCACTTATACATTTTAAATAATATGAAGGAAGTTGACCATACTTAGATTATCATAAGAAGAGTTTAAAGGACAAATATCTGAAGAAAAGTGATAGGCAAATAGCTAATGAACATCAGAAGACATTTATTGTGTGGTTCAAGGAAAATGTTTGAAGGGAGACAAATGTTTCTGACATAATAAAATGGTTAGCTTGGGGACCTCGATTTGATGTAAGCACTTGGAGTGGATATGATATAAATGGGTATTCTTTCTACATAAGAGCTTAAGATGAGAAAAGTACTGTGCAGAAAAGTGGAGTAATGGCAGTAGCTAAAGCGATACATTTCTTTGGCGCCAAAGATAAAAACCCTAAATTGGCGTCCATGGCCTATTATGGTATAATTAAAGAGATGTTGAAACATCCTACCTTTAACCTCTTAGAATGCACATTTGTAAGCGTTATGGTTCAAGCAGGTCAAAATACAAGCTTGTAGATTAAAAATTTCAACATAACTACTCAAATTACTATTCATTGTTTAAATTCAAATTTCAGGTCCAATTTTGAAAAATCATAACTAATTCTATAAAAATCATATTAAGGTACTCTACAAAAAAAAATCATATTAAGGTACTCTAAAATTATACAAAAAAATCTTTGAAAGCCCTTTAAGGAAAAAAAATCCAATTGGACTTATCCTTGCCCAATTCATATAGTTTAATCAATAAAATTACTGCTCATTTGGTAAAATCTGGAATTTTCATATTCTATGCCTCAACTTTGAAAATCCGTATCTCCTTATGTACAGATCCAATTGAGGTGATCTAGCTCTCATATTAAACCTTGGGATGTGTACTATAACTCTATCAAATTTCGTGGCTTAACTCATTCATTTGATAGGTCAAACTGGGGCTACAAACTCACCACCTTAGGACCTACGTTTTATCCCTTAATCTCTTTTTACTTTAATTCTTTCTGTTTCTTTGGCATGCATAAATTGGGTTTACACTTTTCCAATCATCCTCATATATTTCTATTCATCCCATAAACAATGTAATTAAATACATGGTATCATTGGCATCCACAACATAAATTACATAATAGGAGAATTACACATTGAATAATAACATCATTCAATAACCTCAATAATTCTCCCCTTTCTTCTCCTTGCCTCTCATGCCGTTATTGCCCACCATTGATTGACCTAAATGGTTGGTTAAGGAGGGGTGAGATTCAGGGAAATTTCAGTAGCAAACACTACCCATAAGCATGCAAGACATAATGCACATGCATGACATGTTATAATATTAACACATAAGTGCCATGGAAAGTAAGCTAAAGCATTTCATGCTTCCATAACATATTGCCAAGGAAAAACATAACATAAACTTGCAAACATAACTTTGCAAACATCTCATCATAACTTAGTCACATCATGGCAACACAACCACATCATGAAGCATACATATCAAGCACACAATATAAGTAAGTTTACTACCTTGTAACATAGTTTTCCTCTTGCTTTTCCTTTGATTTCCTTGTCTTTCCAACCCTATGGATTTTCGGTCAACACCATTAAACATCCTGTTGGATGTTCCAAGGTCCTAAACACATCAATAAATTATGCAAACCAATTATTAGAATCAACTCATCAACTTATCTTTACTTGATTCTTTCTTGAACATACTTGAACTCTAACTTTTGAGTTTCAATTCCAACCTTCGTAAAATTATTTCCACATACTATCCCCACATAATTTTGTATGTACAATCTATTTCCAAGCTTAAAGTGATCAAAATCCAATCCTAACCATTTAGAATGGTCAAGGCTGAACAGAATCACAAACTAAGAGAAAGTTGGATTTCTTGCAAAATCAACACAGAACCACTTGATTCTTGTTGTTTCCAAGCTTTTAAACATGCTTTTAACATCCATATCATCTTCTCCTATTCTAATAAATTTTGTGCAGCACCTCTCTATAGGATTTCAATCATCAAAAATCCAATCAAACCAACCACCAGCTCAAAAATAACAAGGGAGGTAGAAACTACATCAAAAACAGCACACATGCCTTGTTTTAGAGTTTGATCTGGCTTGGGATCACTTGGTCTTTCTTTCTCCCTCTTCTTTCTCTCTCTATAAACCATTTTGCAAGAACTTCCCCCAATGTTCCTTGTGCTTGGATGAAATGGAAGGGTGGGGAGGGGTATTTATAGAAAAGAAGACTAAAACTCGGCCGTTGATCTTAAAAATACGTAGCTTGATCTGGACTGTCCATTTTTCTCTTTTTATCTTGTGATGACATGTGTCCTATGACATCATGCTTACCTCATCTTGATGACATCACGCTTACATCATCAAGCCACATGTCTTTAATCCTACCGCACACGTGTCTTGCATTTGACCGTATATGTGTTTTGCATTCAAACGTACACGTAATACCTTCTTTTCCCATCTAACCGTATACTTGTCTCTTCCATATCATTTTGGCATTAAAATAAGGAAGAAATTAATATAAAATTCATGCAAAATATAGCCCTTAGATATTCCTCTACCTATTTTGCCATTCTGTATCATATCGGGTACTTTTTTTAGTCCTAACTGACCATGTACCACTGGGACATGTTCTGGCACCATTTTCTCATCTTAATTAAGTACATATATGGCACCGTCTTAAAGGAGCATAGATGAAAATAATTAGCTCTACTGAGAGGCTACTTAACCTTATTGAGTCACACAGTAGAGATTCCACTATAACGGGCAGACAAAAGACTGTCTAAAATATTCCCATACTACGTTCTAATTTTTATGTTGTCCATAAATATCTTCTGCTGACTCAGCATGATGACTCGTAGGTGTCATGATTGTTTTTGGTGACTCAGTATGATGACTCGTAGGTGTCATGATTGCATTTGGTGACTCAGCACCGTCATGATGGTCTTTAGATATTTTCTTTCTCCTTTTCCCAGAAATATTATTAAATAATACTTAATCAGGGTTACCTTCTCCAAATTCTTTCTATCAGCTCGTAACTCCGTTGATCTGTCTCTGGGTTTCATTCTTTCCCTTTCATCATGGGAAATTCCCCTAATTTTTCTCGGGTCAAAAGTCAAACTCTAGACAGCTATTTTGACTTTCCCCAAATAGGGTATAAATAGGCTTTAAATTTAATCAAAGCTAACCTTGTCAGTTTTTGGGGACTGAATTAATTTTACAATCTGTGTAAATTCCTCAACTACTATTTCCCAGTTTTTTTCTGATTATTTGAGACCGTCTCATAGCTTAAATAATTCAATGTAAGTTACTATCTCAAATTGTCCCAAACCCTGGAATGACTTCAGGGCATTTTTATCATTTCTAGCCTTATATCAGCTCTGGGATCCTATTCCCATTTTTTTAGAACTTTTCTAAGTCATTTGGGCGCTTTTTGCTCACTCTGAGCATTGGCCGACCAGAACTTTTATTATTTACAATTAGGTCCCTACTTGGCCTAGGAATCTTTTCTTTGCATTTTGGTCCCTCCTTAGGCCTAACCTTCGGAACCATCTCTTGCAAGTTTCTGGCATAACCTCTGGCCCTTAGTTGTTTCCAGTTCATCATTTTTTAGTCCCTGAACACTATTGTTTTACACATTTACCCTTGGAAAATGTCTTTTTTCTTCTGAGGGAGCTCTGGGACTTTCGTTGCATTGGACTTAGGGCCTGTTTGGATGCTCTGAAACCGTGGTTTCAGAAGCACTTTTCCGCAAAACGAGGTAACCTCCTCCACATATTTACTTCGTAATCCGTAAAAGCACTTCTGAAACCATGGTTTTGTTTTTATCCAAACACTCCCTTAGTAATCATCCTTTCCTTGTGTTATTACTTGTATCTATGAGCCAAAATTTGGGATGTTACAGGATGTAAGTTCCACCAACTTCAAGGTTCCTATCTTCAAGTGTAAGTGGGTCAAGAATAATAGTGTTTAAATAGATCAAAAATTTAGATTTACCTTAATTGATCTTTATAGGGTTGGTTATACAGATAAGCCATTTATTTTAGCTAGTCAAGCAAAAGAAGTATTTTACGTCATAGATCCTGCCAATACTAAATTGTCAATTGTACTTTAAGGTAAAAAAACAAAAGGATGGTGATCCAACTTTAAACATTGATGAGACACCACCTTTCACTGTAAATCCATCTTCAATGAATGAAGTAGAATTGGTAGATGATGATGAATATGCTGTTCGAAATGATCACTGTGAAGGAATATGGGATAATGCATAATGTAAGACACTAACGAAAAAGTTATGCACTATAATAGAATTTTGTTTTTACTTTTGTTAATTTTTTCATTAATTTTATTACAGTTAACTCACCTCTTTCATTGTGGTTTAGTAACAGGACATGGAGGATGATAATGGAAACATGGATGATCCTGATGAAGATCAAGTGAACGATGAACCTATTAGAAAAGGGGTAAAGGCACCACAAGAACGCCAAAGCTAGCTGTACGTCACGGGAAAATTTAAAGGAAGCATGTGGATTTTGATGATAATATGAATCCAGTTAGTCCAAAGGCAAATAGGTTCATAAGCTATGTCAGCCTTCTGGGTCGAAACAAAGTAAGCATTCTGTACTCTAACTGAAAAGAAGTACCAGATAAAATGAAGGATGCAATTGGACAAGATATGTTGGTATGTAACTTCATGAACTTCTTATACTTTTAAATAATAGTTCTTACTATTAAATATTCTAATTTCATTTATTACACATGAACTTTGTAGCAAACCTATGATATCCCTCCCACGAAGGAGATGAAAAAGCGGTGGCTAGACCAAGTACATGAGCGATCAAAAGATTTTAAGACAATTCTCACTCATACTTACATTCAAGGGGCTAAAAAGGATGAAAACACATGTGATATTTACTCATTTTATGACGAAGACACATGGAGAAAATTTGTGGCATCACGTCTAGATCCAAAATTTCAAGTAAATTTCTACTCAGTGAGTATATCTATATAAACTAGTTTCATTTCATTGAACTAAGTTTATTTACATTTGTTTTTTTTTTGTAGAAATTAAGTGCATAAAATAAAGATAAACAATGTAAAAAATTATATCAGCATTATATGTCTCATAGGGGTTACAGAAAGGCACGACAAGAGATTATGGAAACTAATTTGCAAAAAATGAAAGAAGCTTGATCGGACCTGAATGTCACCTTCCGGGTCATCAAAATTGTGATTGCACCAGCTAATATAGTATAGGGTATAACCAATCATTCTTCTTGAGGAGCACTTTATTGGAAAACAACCTAGTTTAAATTGGTAACAAAAAACATGATGATTTGGGTAAAGAAAAAAGGGGTTTTAATTGTTTTAAAGATGGTGCAATAAATGTAAAGTGTAGATAAATAAATGTTTTTGGGATTTTAAATGAATGAAAAAATATTTTAAATTAAAGGGAAATTATGGTAAACTAGTCTCTTGATGATGAAAGCTCAGCTATCACTGCTCTTAAAATGAATAGGAGTTTTAAAAATCTCTAAGTCTGAAAGGAAACCCCAAGTAATTACTTGAGTCCAATGTCTTAATTAATGAAAAGTCACTTTAATCAAAGTTAATTAACATTTTTCAAAACATTATTGAAAACCACTTAGAGTGCAAATAAATGGATGATGCAATTCCCTTGGGATGTTAATCAACAGTCAAAGAATACCAAGCACACAGATTAATCATCAATAATCACTTATCATTAATTAAACACCAGGATTCCTAACTGAAATATTTATATAAATGATTCAACATTAATAACATCCAATCCAAATACATTTAGGAGTCCAAACACAAGATTTACTATATAAACCAAGTCTGAAATAAATGCAAACATCCTTATATCTAGAAATCTCTAACACAGAATTAAGCACAGCTTTAGACTGATAACTCCCCTATTAAGTCCTTGAGCTCAAGCTTTGTCTTCTATCACCAAGAGGCTAAAGATTTAGCCTCTCATGTCTTTAAACTGACTGCAATCGCTCCAAGTATGAACAACTATGAGGGAAGCTAAAAATGGGGTTGGAAAATAGAGAAGGCAATTGGAGTGGTTTGATCAGTTCAGAATTGCAGAAAATAGTGAATAAGTGAAGAAAAATAAAGGTTTTGGATATGGAATCAATAGAGACTTGAAAGGAAATGATGGTGGCTCAACCCTATGCAAATCTACATAATGGAAAGGTCCTTCTTTGTGGTCGCTACCCTTTTAGGTGTAGAAGCTTAGAAACCTATTCCAAAACACATAGCTTCACTTAACATACTCAGGTCACGACCTCAGGAGTGTTAAGTCGCAACTTGGGGTCTAGGTCGCGACCTCAAAAATTTCACGTCGTGATTTGGGAAGACAAAGAGCATTCAGTCTTGACTTAGCTCCAAAACGTGTAGTTTCATTAAAAAGGCATCCAGGTTGCGACCTCAGTAATCCATGTCATGACCTGGGGAGACAGAACACTCCAAACTCTTGTATTTTGGTCCTTCTAACATTGTGGCTCCATCAATGCTTTATCTTGGGTCTTAGGTCCTTCTCCAATTGCCTGAAAATCACAACAAAAAACTTTGTAAAAACTAACAAATTACAGATCAAGGCAATTACAATTAAGGAAGGAGAATTGACCCTTTTTACCCCTTAAATAGCAAAATGCAATACATGAACTAATGTAATCAAAAAGCTTTAAATGCATGCATAATGAGGATAAAAGTGTTGCAAAATATCAGAAAATAATTGAGAAAATCATATAAAGATAGGGTTCTATCAAAACTGCAAAGTTAGACCCCAACATTGTTGTTCAAGCCCCTCTCCTCCTTCTCAACATAGAATGTGGAAGCATGCGAGGATAAAGAAAGGTGAATATATCAATCAGACTATTGCTGACATTACTGAAAAAATTAGAAGTACTTAAATTCAAACAATCTAAATTAAAATAGTATTCACATTCTATTCAAATTGTAATTACTTATCATTTATTACTTGTATGTTATAGGATGCACCTGAGGAGCATAGCAGTCAAGGTTCTTTTACTCCAAGTAGAAAGATGGACATCCTGGCAGCTGTAACTAGGAAGTTAGACCTTCCTGTTTGAGTGAGAGGTTTAGCAAAGACAGTTGGTTTAATACAATTCTTTGGTTTAGGTTCACAAAGCTCTACAGGAAAAAGTGTCCCAAGTGCTGAGCTGATGGGCAAAAATCAAGGACAAGTTTGCCAAGAGATTATGACAAGTGATGAGGTCTGTCAATTCTTCAAAAATGAGTTTATGTCCGACATTCAGGAGGAGATGCGATCTTTGGTCTCAAGTATGCAAATTAGTCAAGGACAATTTCATCAACAAGAACGTACACCTCAGGCATAAAATTTAATCACAATTTAATTAATTTGTTTTGAATTTTGCCAACATTGTTTCCATTTAATTTCATTCTTTCATTTCTACCATTTACTCAAAATTCTCCAACCTATGAAAGAACAAATGGGAGCTTCAATCCACAAGTGCCGTCAGCTCCGTTTGACCCTGGTCCTATACCAAATGTTAGAGAACCTTATGTTCTTTATTTAGATGACCCAAGTATGCGTGATGTTGCCAATGCCATTAAATACACACAAGGGTCTAAAATTCATCATCAAAAAATTCTAACAGACTCAATCAAGGTGACGATTACGGCTGTTTGAGAGGAGGAGGTATATACAAACTTGCCATTTCTGAGTGACGAGGTTGGCAAGCTTGGCCAAACAAAACGATATTTCATTTTATGGCCTAAAACACTCATTGACGTTATATCTCCACTAGTACAAAGCACACTAGCATTTTCTAATTTCTCTTTCATATACTATTTATGTTACTTATCTTTATTCTATCTTTCTATTAGGACATTGAAGATGCCACTAAATTTTCCTATTTGGCACAACTGTATGACATTTACAAATCAGTTAACAAAGTCAATATACAAATGCCTTTTGGGATTATGGGGAGTAAAGGACATATCATTTTGGATTAGACCAGAAGGATCTCAAGGACTTTCTATCCATGGATCAGATAAACATTACATCGATTCAACTGACAATAATGTGATTCTATTTTGTGATTTATATTTTCTAATTACTCATTTTCAACTTATATGCATGAACTAATTTTTGTTTCATATCAAATTGATGATGATAGATACTTTCACAACTTGTGTGCTTCTACAGGAAAAGGACATTTGTATGGATTAATGTGTCCCACCGCTTTGCAATCTTTAAAGAATAGTATTGATAAGCAGATGAGAATAATACAATTTCAAACACTGGCTTCCCTTGTTATTTTGCTCCAATCATTGAAAAGTAAGTAGCTTATATCGATATTTGTTTATATATTTAATTTTCAATGAATCTTTACTGGTTTCTTTTTTTTTTATATTTCAGTAGACATTGGTCATTGTGCATTCCTTGCCCCAGAGATAATGTCATTTACTGGTTTGATTCATTGAGCCATCCCCCAAGTGACGAAACAAAATGTGTCTTCACCGCGTAAGTTTTGTCTTCATAAATTTAGTTTTCGTACTTTATTAAGTTGTTCTAATGTCTAGTCATTTTTGTTTTGGCATAGGTCTTTCAAGACATATTATATATGGGGTAGGAAGCGTGAGGGAAAAAATCGCAAGACTATTTAGCACAAACCAAAAGTAAGCATTTTCATTTTCAATTCTTATGCCACCAACTATATATATACATATTCATCTTTACTACTCACTTTGATTCTATAGTGTCATCTACAACCAGGTAGCGCAGAGTGCGTATATTATATTATCCATTTCATGTCTGAAATTATTGACTCCCAATGTATTAAAGATTTTGAGATGGTAATTAAACAATTTGATCATTTGATTTTTTCTATGGAATTGTTAATTTTTCTTTTTAATTCAAAATCTTAATGAATTCAATCTTTTATTGCTTATAGATTTTTGATGATAACAGCTGCTATACTGATGAAGAGATTGATGCTATTCGAGATCGTTTGGCAAGACAATTTCTTCAAGAGTTTTATTCTCAAGATTGATGAATAGATGAATATCATGGCCTATATTCTTCTGTTTTGAACTGACGCATATGTAACTTATTTTTACGTCTCCTTTGCCCATGTCCCCCCCTAAACAGACGAAAAAGGGCCTCTAAAACAAATGAAAATGACCATTTTTTAGTAGTGTAAGCCCATTTAACCCTAAAATATCCATGGGATATTCTTGAATTTGTACACATAGCATGATTAGGAAATTTGGGACACTTGATGGCAACTACTTGGCCTCTTAGGTGGCCAAATATCATGCCACATATGAGGGGGGAGAGACCAGAAAATTTGTCTATAAATACCCCCTAATTATATTAAAATAGCCAAAAATTGACAAAAGAGGGGAGGTGCTGCCAAATTGAACTCTTGAGCCTTGAAGTGAGCCTTAGATAGTGCATTTGAAGGAGGAAATACCGAGCTTTGGTCAAGGATTTATCAAGGTAAGTTTGAGCTTTATTTTGGTTAAGTTTAAAGCTTGTTTTGGTTGGAAATTCAAGTTGTATTCTAAGGTTATGGTGCTGTCCAATTTCAGTTGGAATGAGTATGGATTAGGGAAGGATATAAGCCTTGAAAATGAGTTAGAATTATCATGTTTAAGTGGTATTTAGATTGATTTTTGGAAGAAAGCCAAGTTAGGGATTTTATACCTACAATTCGACCATGATGTGTTCTTGATATGGGAATTTGTTTTTGCTATGTTTTGATAATTCCAATGGGTTCAAAAGGTGTTTTTGTGTAGGGAAACACCAAGAAAAAGAGTTTGGAATCATAGGAATCAAAATTGAAAATTTTGAACTTAATAAGGGTACTATTCAGCCAAGTCAACATGGAAGGGAAGAAGTGTGATTTTATTAAATTTGAATTAATATTTGGATTCGACATGAAAAATTATGTGAGAATGAATCAAGGGATTGATGGAATCAAAGGAGGAGCAATAATGTCAAAAATCAAGGAAAAAAGGGACTTAAATAGGTTTAAGGTTAAGTGTTTGTATTCAAACTTGAATAGTTGATAATGTGGCTTGTAATTATACTTGAATTGATAGGTTTTATGGAGAAGAACCAAGAAGAACACTAAATCCTTGAGGAGACTGAACTGAACCAACTGTAAGAGGTAGTATTGAATCTATAATTTGGTTGTTTTTCTCGCTTGCTTAATGTGTTTACGTTGCTTGCTTTATGTTGGTTGAATTATGTTATGATAATGGTTGGTTTTATGATGCTTGATATGGTTTGGCTAAATGTATAACAATATGCCAATGGGAATATGTTCTTGTTTCCTTTCATGGCATAATGCATGGCATAATCCTATATGATTTGAGGATGTCTTGAAGTATTGTAACATATCACATTATGCAAGGCTTGATTAACATGATAATTATGGTTCATTTCTACTAAGATTTTCATGAAATCTCATTCCTTTTATGTAAAAATATGCATTATCTAGGAGGTGGATCAAGCAAGGACAAGGACAAGGAATCGGTCATGGGATAATGAAGTTATGTATCTTTTATGGTCATGTAATATTTTGTTGTATATTGCTGAACATTGATATGATTTTGTAATGGATTATGGATGTTGTAAACTTAAAACCATGCACTTATAATGTAGTATATATGCTCATGAATATTGTTTTGATATGGCTAGTATGGTATGGTATGGTATGAAAGAAAGGAAAGAAAATTCAAGGAATTTGGATTATGGGGATGAAAATGTTCTAAAACTAGACAAATTTGGGACACATAAAATAATGACCAAATGATCAAGTTTGGACTTGAGATTTTGCAAACTTATAGATATCACTTTTAGCTTTAAATCAAGGGGTAGATCATTAAATTTGGAGTTCTGTGATAAGATTTATGCCCTTCCAAATTTGGGCTAAAATACTGAAAAATTGAAAAATGGCCAAATAAATAGTACAACTTTACGAATTTTCTGGCTTTGTTTCATAAGGATATGATATGAGTGATATTTTCACTTAAACATTATATTACAAGCTTCAAATAGAGCTTAAAACCATCCTATTTCAATTTTTCTATAATTAGTTATGAATTTTTAAAGTTTGAAAAAATTTCAATAAATAATGAACAGTAACTTGGAACCAATTTTTAAAATCTTAAATTTTCTTATCTTTAAGAGTGGAACAATGGTTTCAAATGGCTTTAAATGTGGTATCAAGTGTTAGTAAATATAGGTGTGACAGTTTCTTAGCATAACTTTTAACCCTTAATCATCTCTAATTCCTATGCTCAAGTCCTTGAGAGTTCATTGGGATCTCTAACATGTCTGTCTCGTGGTTCTAGAAAACTCTTACTTTGTAGTTTGGTCCCTGGAAATCCTCTTGTTCTTCTAAGGAACTTCTGAAATTCCTGCCAAAAGGACTCAAATAGCCTTCTTATCTTAGACTATTTCCCATACTTTAGAGCCCAAAACTCGAGATGTTACACTGCTAAGGGTCAAAAATATTTTTATAATCTCTTATAAATTCCCAGCTAATTTTTCCATAGTTTTTCCAGAATTATTAAGATCTCTGTATGTTTTAAATAATTTATTTTGGCTAACTTCCCCCTATTTGGCCAAAATTACCTTTAAATACAGAAAATTCTATAATAAATTATTTTTATATTTTAACACCTTTAGGACCTCAAATACTGTGCTACACTCTCTATTCTATTTTTCTAATGATTTTTGAGGAATTCTCTAAAATTTTGGGTATGCTTTCCTATTCTACCCTTCCTTGACCAAAACTTTTGAACATGACAGCTTGGTCCCTGCCCGAGTCTCAACTTAAAAGTTGTTTCACCTCTGTCTCTACTATACCTTGTAACCTTTTGACAGTTTTACATCCCTCATTTGCTGGGCTAAATTTTACATGATACAATTCTTGACCCCTAAGACTTCATTAGAGTCTCTTTTTTCGTCTTGCCTTAGTCCCAGAAAACTTTCACTTTGTAATTTAGTCCCTAGGAATCCTCTTATCTCTCCAAGGAACTTTTGGGACTTCTACCAAAAGCATTTGGATATCCTTTCTATCTTAGGCTACTTACTGTACCTCTGAGCCTAAAATTCATGATGTTACAGGTTGCATTGGGAGCAAGAAGAAGAATATGAAAGCTTTAAGGTAGTAAACTTTTTACTTGCATGTATGGCATGTTTATATGTTTATGTGATTTTATGAACTCCTTGATTGTGAATGTGAATATGTTTAAAGTATTTCATAGGCTTGTGTGTTTTATGATAAATGCATTTTTTAAACATGTCATTGTGTTATAAAGATGTTAAGTTGCAAGCATGTTGTGAATGACAAGCTTGTCATGTATGTTTGGGTAGTTATTATTTGCTATTGAGATTCTCCCAAATTTCATCCTCTCTTAACCCATCATAATAGGTTTCACAAGTAAGGAAGAGGATTAGCAAGGTATGGAATCAAGAATAGAAGAATTTAAGAAATATTATGTTATGTTATGTTGTATCATGTTATGTAGCTCTTTCACGATGAAATATTGATGAACATGCCTCTAATATCATGTAATGAGAAAAGATAAGAATGGCATGTATGATTGATTATGATAATGCGTAGGAGTGTTTAATAAATAAATATGATGATTACATGCATGATAATAGTGGATTATAGTGTGATAATGCAAATAAAGGGATAAACTATCCTATAATGAGCAATTAAATTGAGGCAAAGCAAAAGTATAGTAAATAAATGAATTTGCCCATGAAATTTGGTGAGCAACTAGTACACATCCTAAGAGTTAAAACAAGTGATAAATCACTTAAAATGGATGTGTGTGCTAAGAGATATCATTGCTCAAAATTAGTGTAGAGAATGTGAAAATGTACTATTTGACCATATGAACAGTACAAATATACATATAATTCTAAAATAAATGAGTAAGGAAATGAGCTAATGAGTTTTTTTTTCCCTATAGAGATTTAAAAGGGTTTAAACATAAACTTAAATTAACTTAATATGATTTTTCTATAATTAATTATGAATTTTCAAACTTAGACAGAAAAATCTAGAATTTGCCAGTAAATAGTAACCAGAGAATTAAATTTCAATTTTTCAATCTACGAGCTTATTTTGTGATCCGCTTAAATCGTAACGTTTTCGGATGTATACTAAAAGGGATAAATGAAAGAATGTTTCATATACCTGCCAATGATAGGCTATGGTGCAAGATGTAATATCCTAATTTTTAGGCCTAGAAGTATCAGAACTAGTCTGAATTGGATAGGCTATCAGACCCCTTTTTAGCAGAGGTCTTAAAGATGAGAAAGGAAGTTAAAGCAGTTTCAGGGACTAAACTGCAAAGTGAAAGTTTTTAGGGGCTAAAGTGTAATCAAAGTTAGAGGCTCCAATAAAGTATTGAAGGCCCAGAAAGAGAAAAGAGGCTAGATACAGACCAAAGGTTAAGTTAGAAGCCTTAAAGAGATGGTTTTAGGAGGTTAAGCCTAAGTAAGAGTAAAACCGTAATTCTCCTATTCTATAAACTATGTTATGGAT
The DNA here is from genome assembly GCF_004799145.2 of Neltuma alba. NCBI lineage: Eukaryota > Viridiplantae > Streptophyta > Magnoliopsida > Fabales > Fabaceae > Neltuma > Neltuma alba. Next base: position 143,701 of record NW_021632390.1, on the reverse strand, counting down.
GCCAATGATGCCATGTATTTAATTATAATGTTTATGGCATGAATAGAAATGTATGAGAATGAATGGGAAAGAGTAAGCCCAAGTTATGTATGCCAGAGAAATAAAAAGAATTAAAGTAAATAGTAGTTAAAGGGTAAAACGTAGGTCCTAGGGCAGTGAGCTTGTAGCTCTAGTTTGACCTATCAAATGAATGAGTTTAACCACGAGATTTGGCATACTTATAGTACACATCCCAAGCATTAAAATGAGAGGTATACTACTTCAATTGGATGTGCACACAAAGAGATACAAATTTTCAAAGTTGAGGCACAGAATCTGAACGTTCTAAATTTTACCAAATGAATAGTAACTTTATTGATTAAACTGGACAAATTGGGCAAGGATAACTCCAATTAGATATTTTTTCCTTCAAGAGCTTTCGAAGAGATTTCTATAGAATTTTAGAACACCTCAATACAATTTTTATGGAACTAGTTATGAGTTTTTGAAGTTGGGCATGTAATCTAGAATTTAAACAGTGAATAGTAACCGAGTTATTATGTTGAAATTGTAATCCATAGGCTTATGTCGTGATCCACTTGAACTATAACGATTCCAAACACACACTCTAAGGGTTTAAAGGTAGGATGTTATATTTTTGGTATCAGAGCAAAAGGTTCTAGCATTGGATGAAATGCTCTGATTTAGCGCAAAAGTTTACAACATTGGTGGTACATAGGTTCCAGTAAGAGTTAGAGAATGATAACTGGACTGTTAAGGTATGCCGTAGGGGGTGTGATTAGTTGATTGTGCTGCTGGTTCATGCCGCTTTGTTATACGGAGGTATGTGCCCCATATAAGCTGTGGCTCTATTCCTTTGATAGTTAAGTAATGTAATGAGATGCTGAGAATCAGAGCAGAGGTTCTAGCAAGTATGTAAACAGAGCACAGGTTCTAGCAAGTATGTAAACAAAGCAGAGGTTTTGGCAAGTATTTAAATAGAACAGAAGTTTAGGTAAAAGTTTTGACTAAGGTATAAGTAGAGTATTGGTTCAAGCATAGCCCGATATGAGAGAAAACCTAAATTAGAAAAGTAACGGGTTACTAGAATTGGTCCAACTGAATTTAAGATATTAAGGTGTTTTCTCTAAAGGAAATAGACATAGAAGAGAAGTAAAGAATGACAGAGAGTAACATGAGAGATAGGTAGTCGCTGCTAAGAGACTCCCGCTCAGGAGAGGAATGGTTGAGCTGAAAAAGCTTAACTGGGGAATGAATCAAAGTTGAAAGACAACCCTTGAGGGTAATGGCTGAGAGTATGGTAAGCCAGGAAGGGGTAGGAGTCTAGACCCTAATAGGGAAGAAGGATGACAACCTAAGCCTCTGGTGATTGATGAAAGGTGCCTGACTGGAATGCCACACACTAAAACTGTTTTGATGATCAATGCATGCTGTGTGATATGGTCGCTTTATGATTAGTATATGAGCATAGAAACGAATAGTTAAGGGTATAGTGAGCTAGTCAGAGGTATGAGTCAATGCCCTAACAAGCGAACCAAATGTCAACCTACACCTTAAGTAAACGATATGACCTCGATAGAGATAAAAATCCCTAAGGAATAGTGAACTAAGAGGGACAAAGATTAGATAATAATGAATGAAGGGTTAATAATGACCTAGGTGCCTGACCTAGATACCACATAGCAAGGCGATTAAATGTTCGTTCTGTGATGTGGTGAGGGTATGGTGATTAATACTTGACCATATGAATGTTTGGTCAAGACTAAAGAAAGTTAGAAAGAGTAAAGTCAAGCAAGATCCCTCTTGAGGTTAGAGATGAAAGGAAATGAATAAGAACATAATAGTGGATGGTTATACTGGGAACTGATACACAGAGAGAGATAAGTAAGTTCTGATGATACCTAGAGCTCAATGAGGCTTAGATATATGATAATGTTAGGGAGTAAATAGTATTCTTTTATGTCCCTAAGGCATCCAAGAGTGTGCAACCATGGCACTCAGGCCATTAAGGAATCTAAGAGTGAGATTCTTATAGATAGATGCCACTGCCTACACGATTGAATAATCTAGCTGAGAGGCTCCCTTTGATAGGGATATAGTATTCGAGGAATGTACCCTAGTAGAGATTGCATGTGAGGGAAGTCTTGACCATGAAGTACCTCTCTAAGACTGGGAAGTGGTTCTCCGAATCAAAGTGACGCGGCTCTAGTAAGAGTAAGCTATTCTCTGAAGGAATGAAAGGGAAAGTAAGTGGTTGAGTTGACGATGTCCCAGTTAGAGCAATCGATCCTCCCATAGGGAAAATAAAGGCAGTCAAGGCAAGGCACAGGACAGACCTTACCCTAGAAAGAGAATGAAACTGGTTAAGGAAAAAGGAGCGTCATATGCAAACAGATGCTCCTTGAGCTTAACAGGGTACCATGAGATACTACAAGATAATGAGAATATGATGATACAAGTCTTCTCCCGATACTATTTGAATTGTTAAGAGACAGCTAAGACTGCAGAGTCCTAAGACAAGGCAGGCTGGCATTGATACAATGGCAAGTTAATAGGCTCTAGAGATGAGCCAATGCCTAGGGATTTGAAAAGCACAAGAAAAGGAGAATGGCCTAAGAAAGCTAAAAGTAAGGGCTAAGGAAATATGGAAAGGCTAAGAATTCCAGAGTTAACGGAATGGATTGAGTAAGGCCTAAGAAGACAATAATGATATCTGTGATCAGTCTTGGGGAATAACCAGATAAGTTACTAGCTGAGTGAAGGCAACTTATTACTCAGTCCTATGATCTAAAGTCTCCCAAAGGTGGGAAAATAGCTCAAGTCGAGAAAAATTCCAGGGTCACAATAGATCCTAAAGAGGCTTACGGGAGAGCGCAATAGCTCTTAAGGTCACGAAAGACTAAGCCTAAGAGAAAGTGGCTGAGCCATAAGAGCAAGAGTATAGTACCTCTTTGGGAAGACTATAACCAGGGATGAGTTTAACCTACTAAAATCTCCTTCACTGATGGACTAATACAGAGAGAGTACCCTTGACGTATTCCAGACACCTTTATTGTTGATTAGACTTAGCTCAATTCTGTTCTAGTCAATGAAGGAAAGAAAGGAGATATGCCCTTAAAGTAAAGAGAAATGGTAGGGTATACCAAAAAGAATAGATAAAAGCGGTATTGAAAGAATCCAAAATGCCATGGTATAGAAAAATACCATGAAAACAGGTACACTGTCATGGTATTATCATGAAAGAATGAGCCTAAAGTATAGGAAGAATGTGAGCAGTGATAACAAAATGCTTAAGAGCAAAGGCCATGCTCATGTAAGTGACAGAAAAGTATGAAACGACAAGTCGTGTAAGTATGGAGCCCAGGGTTAAAACCTAGAAATAAAGTATAAGAAAAAGTTAAAGAGGTCAAAGTTAAATATAAGTAGGGATATTCTCCTCAGTTAACATCTTATTAAGGGTAAGAATAGAGGTTTGACTCGAAATTTCAAGGACAAAATTCTTTTGAGAGGTAGAGAATTGTAATATCCTAATTTTTAGACATAGAAGTACCAGAAATAGCCTGAATTGGATAGGCTACTAGAATTTTTTTTAGCAGAGGTCCTAAAGATGAGAAAAGAAGTTAAAGCAGTTTCGGGGACTAAACTGCAAAGTGAAAGTTTTAAGGGGCTAAAGTGTAATCAATGTTTGAGGCTCCAGTAAACTCTCAAAGGCCCAGAAAGAGAAAAGAGGCTAGATACAGACCAAAAGTTAAGTTAGAAGCCTCAAAGAGATGGTTTTATGAAGTTGAGCCTAAGCAGGGGTAACACTGTAAATTCAGAAAGTTACACCATCAGGGATAAAAAATAGAAAGTACATAGAAAATTCAAAGAAAATCTCAAAAAATAGAAAATAATATTCTAAGGCTCTTTTGTAAAGAGAGATGATGAAAATACCCCTAAGATAACTTAAAAGGAATTTATAAGTTTATGGCTTAGTTTGAGATGTAGAGGTAGATTTAATTGTTTGGGTCATAGGAAACCTCAGAAAATTATGATAAAATGGGGATGTATGATCTAAGAGATTGTAGAAAGTTATAAAATTAGTCTCATCCCCAGAAGATCAGCAAAATGGCTTTAAGAATACTTAAAAGGCAGTTATGCCGAAAAAGGACATTTTAAAGAATGATTTTTAGGTGGGGCTACAGGTTGAGTTATGGCCTGAGAAAATTCACAGATTTTCTCTAGAATATGAGAAATTTTATGATATTTTTAGATTAATTTTTGGAACTCTGGATTGAATAAAATGCTCTAGTTAAATATTAAATAATTTTTATCCCCTAAATAGGAAACAAAACCAAAGAAAATATCTAAGGGCCATCATGACGGTGCTAAGTCAGCATGCTGAGTTACAAGCGTAATCATGACACCTACGAGTCATTATGCTAAGTCACCAAGCGTAATCATAACATCTATGAGTCTTCATGCTGAGTCACCAAATGCAATCATGACACCTACGAGTCATCATGCTAAGTCAGTAGAAGATATTTATAGATAGCATAAAAATCAGAACACAGTACGGGAATATTTTAGACAGTCCTTTGTCTATTCGTTATAGTGAAATCTCTACTACGTGACTCAGTCAGTAGACCTAATTATTTTCATCTATGCTCCTCTAAGATGGTGCCATATATGTACCTTTTATTGGCTAGAATTTTAAGAAGAAGTTGTCCTGGTGGTACAAGGTAAGTCAGGACCGAAAAAATATCCGATACGGTGCAAGATTGGCTTGATAGGAGGAGAAATAATTAAGGAAATATTTTTGCATGAATTTTCCATTTATTTCCTCTCTATTTTAATGCCAAGTTGATGAATGGGCATGAAAGGAATTGTTCAAGTTGTTAGAAGAATCTAGAGCAATTAAGAAGAGTATAGAAGAACCTAGAGGGGTCTAGAAATCTCTAGAAGCATCTACAAGCTTCTTGAAGCCATGACTCACGAAGACACTTGTCATCTTCTTAGGCTATGTTGCTTAAGATGCGTACACATGGAAGGGTGGTTGAATGGAGGGCTAAGATGAGCTCTTATTCAAGAAGAGCATGTGTGGCATTATGGAAAGTATGAAGCCTATAAATACCCCCCATCCATAGTTCATTTTCATGAAAGACCATTTTAAGAGGGGAAACTCTTGCAAAATCAAAGCTAGAGAGAGAAAGAAGAGAATTCTAGAGAGGGGAAGTGACTTGGAACCAAGGCAAGGCTTCCAAACTTCTCTATGTTGGTTTATGGTAGTTATATGTTGATTTTATGATAGTTTGATGATGTTGGAAAGTCATTTTCCTAAAGGGAAGTGCTGCCCAAATTTTATCACAATGATAGGGAATAATTTTACAAAGCTAGAACATCAATCCAAAATTAAGAGAAAAGGCTTAGGTTCAAGAAGGTTAGTCTTGAACTTTATATAATCTCTTAGTCCTAATGGATTGTATGACCAATGTGATTATGTTTAGGACCTTAGAACATCTAAGAGGATGTTTGGTGATGTTGACTAAAAGCCCTTATGGTTGGGAAGTCAAGGGAATCAAAAGAAAAGCAAGAGGAAAGCTTGAGATGCAAAGTAGTGAACTTACCCTTTATGTGCTTGATATGGTATGCTCATGTGTTAGTTTGTATTTGTTATTTGAATGATGTTCTGACATGATGATTGTTATTGGAAATGCTGTTTTTATTATGTTCCCATGGCCATGCATTTTTACACCAAGCATAAAGCATGATGGCATGTCACTAGTTAACTTAAGTTTATGAAAAAACTACATACCATACACTAGCATCCATCTTGTGCATGTATGTGGTAATGTTTGCTACTGAGATTCTCCTGAATCCCACCCCTCCCTAACCAACCATTTAGGTTAATCAACGATGGGCAATAATGGCATGAGAAGCAAGGAGAAGTAAGCAGAGAATTATTCTTGTTAATGAATGAGACTGTTGATGAATGTATAATTCTCCTATTTTGTAAACTATGTTATGGGTGCTAATGATGCCATGTATTTAACTATAATATTTATGGCATGAATATAAATGTATGAGAATGAATGGGAAAGAGTAAACCCAAGTTATGAATGTCAAAAAAAAAAAAAATTAAAGTAAAGCGTAATTAAGGGGTAAAACGTAGGTCCTGGGACAATGAGGTTGTAGCTCCAGTTTGACCTATCAAATGAATGAGTTTAGCCATGAGATTTGGCATACTTATAGTACACATCCCAAGCATTAAAATGAAAGTAGATTGCCTCAACTGGATATGTACACAAGGAGAAACGAATTTTCAAAATTGAGGCATAGAATCTGAAAGTCCCAGATTTTACCAAATGAACAGTAATATTTATTGGTTAAACTATATGAATTGGGCAAGGATAACTCCAATTGGATATTTTTTCCTTAAAGAGCTTTTAAGGAGCTTTCCATAAAATTTTAGAACACCTCAATACAATTTTTATGGAATTAGTTATGAGTTTTTGAAGTCAGGCCTCTAATCTGGAATTTAAACAGTGAATAGTAACCTGAGTTATTATGCTGAAATTTTAATCCATGGGCTTATGTCGTGATCCACTTGAACTATAACGCTTTTAAGCACGTATTCTAAGGGGTTAAAGGTAGGATGTTACACAAGAAGTGTCTACCCATGAGTCCAATCTCAATCTTGGGCTAAGGAGAAAGGACGAACTGCATGGGCCTAGCAACAGGGCCACACACTTGATCATAGTATTGGCATGCCATACAGACTTCAAGAATAGTTATTCTCCACATATAATCCCTTCTTCCACATATATGATCCCTATACATAGATGCAATACAATAGACATAATAATGCAACAATATCATAATGTAGGGCATAATCCAAACCATTTATCACAGACAGTCACCTCAAGAAACTTTCATGGCAATACAATATATACAACAATATCAAAATACTTCCCAGTTCGCTAAGAATTGATATGCAAGAAAAATACATACTTTTCCTTCATAAACACATTATTCTGATTCAAAAGAGTTTTAAAAGGATTTGAAAAAACCTTACAATCCATAATAAGCATATAAAGCAAAGTAATCCTAATTACCTCAACTCCATGCCTCGTACTTGCCTTGAACACAAGGCATTGCTCTACAATTCAGGACACCCATTAATCTATATTACCATGTAGATTATGGTCAAACACAAGTAACAATCAAACAGAAAACTCAAAGACTTCAAATCTCACATCCCACCACAACTCCTACAATCAACCTTTCTAATCCATAGCCAAAATTCTCAATCTAAAGTTGTAGTCATTAATTCCTCCCCCCAGTGAACTCCGTAGGCTTTTTTATCCACTTCAACAACAACCATTCAATCAAATCTCAGGTAACAAGCTTAGAATTTTCATCTCTAACATACCCAATATTTAAAAGTGATCAATATCAATAATCTAAACCAATTAAAACTCTTATATATCCTTAATAAACAAAATCCATTCAATAAAATATCATTTTAATCCCCACATTATCAAAACTCAACAAATCTCACCTCCAAAATCAAACCCTAACCTTCAAATCCCATATAAATCAAAATTCAACAAAACTAAACTAAGTAAACCTCTTATCTGACCCAAATAACTCTAAGAAACCTAAAAGATTTAGTCAAAAACTTAAAAATTTTGAAATCCTAACCTAAAAAATCTCAATTTTAAAATCTGAGAAAATCCTATTAGTGGCAGTCTCACACAAGAGAGGAGTGAATTCGGTGAGTTATAAAAATCTTGCGAATTAAAAAACAGTAAGCTAAACAGAAACAAAGAGCGTAGGTTACAGTGATTTCACTGTAGAGAGTAGACACAGAATTTATACTGGTTTGGTCTCAACCACTTAACCTACGTCTAGTCCTCAAAACACCTCTGAGTATTTCACTAAGTTCCAACATTAATCAGGCTCTTGATACCACAGTATAGCAATTAATTTGCTCAATCACTCCCCTTTACTACTTGTAAAGTTACAAACCCACTCAAGAGTCCACACTCTTTAGTTTCACTCAGAAAGTAATTAAAGATGATATGTAGAGCTCTCTCACAAAGTAAATAGATGAGAAATACTAAAGCTCGGTACAAACAAAAACAGAGTATTGAATGCAACAGTAAGTTATTTGCAGAAAGTAGCTCGCGTATTCGATCTCGCATTCAATGCTTCTTTATGCCTTTTATAGTTGTAGAAGTTTAATAACCGTTAGACGGAGGAGCTTCTAGCCGTTGGGAGTTTGGTTGTGTGTTTTCCCAGTTGCAACGGTTTTGGCCATTAATGCTTCTGACATGGTAGGTTACAGGCTACTAAACTACCGTTGGATAACCTTTGAGTTCTTCTTCGTAATCTGTAATAATACTTCAATTTAATAAGTTTTTCTTGCAAAGTAAAGCTCAGGAACATAACTGATCAAATGATAACAATGAATATTCATTTATTGAAAATGGAATCAATTAGTAGCTGAAAGTATTGAACAAGAACTGGACATCCTTGATCAAAGTCATGATCGATGACTGGTTGATCGATCAAATTATCGATTAATCAAATAGAAAGAATTTGAAACAGGAAAGTTTATTTATCGATCAAGTTATTGATTAATAATTTATCGATCAAGTAATCAGTAAATAAAAAGAGTGACTTCAGAAAAACATGTAGAGAAAAGGCTCAAGGTCACTTTTGATTTTGAATCCCTTAAAATAGAGAATTAAGATAAACATGAAGGCTGAGAAAAACTTGGAGAAATGGTCAACATATTTTGAGAATCATGGTAACTTGTTGATGTTTAACTGGAATGAGTCAATGATCGATCAAGTGATTGAAAACTTATTAATCGATCAAGCTATCGATAAAGCAAAGTAAGATAGAAATAGATTTTCAAGGAACAATGATCGAGTACTTTATCGATAAATGAATGATGGAAAATTTGATCGAAAAAAGAGATTTAACAAAGATTTTTTTCAAGGGCACAAAACAAATGATGATTGATTAAGTGATCGATTAATGTTTGATCGAGTAAGTGACAATAAAAATAACAGAGAGACTTAGTTTTGAAATGGCAAGGAAATGTTTGATAGATCATGTTATGTGAAAACAAAACATTCAGATATATGGTTGATCGATCATTTCATTGATAATTAGATTATTGATTAGGTGATCAAAAAAACATAACTTAAAAAAGTAGAGCGAGATAGCGATGATCAATTATTTGATCGATAAATCACTGATCGATCAAGTGATCGATAAATCAACCAGATAATAATGCTGAACAAAGACATATTGAGTGGGTTACTAAGCAATGTTCAATCATGTTATCAAAAAATCTCTGATCGATAAAGTGATCGATAAATAAAGAAAGAAACAATATAACTTAAGTAGAAACGCTTTACCATTTATCTGTCTTTTCATCGATGACTTATTTATTGATCAAGTGATCAATAAACACTTACCAAAATTGTGTCCCATTATCTTATAGGTGTTCGATCATTAGATTATTCATAAATTGATCGATAATTATCAGCAAACTTCTACACAAAACAGTATTAATGATGATCGATCAACTAATCGATCAACACATACTAACTTGATTTATCCATCAGGTTATTGATGAATATTTCTGCAAAGTTATCAGTTTTCATATGAACTTTATCTAACAAGTGATTGATAAATCCTTGATCAATCAGGTGATCAATCAATTTACTAAAACACATATTATCCAATTTGTTATCATCAAAACCTTAAATCTAACAAATCCAAGGGGAAAAAGGTAGAAAACAAGTTAGAATAACTTATTTGAAGGTTTGGAAGCTCAAAAAATACTCCCCAAGGGCAAAAAGTAAACCCTAGTAGAGCTCCCCCATTTCTCCTCTCTTCTTCTTCTATTTTTTGCATTTATGATCTTTGTTTTTATCAGCATTTTTACACATTCACTGTGGTGAACTTTAGCTTTTGTTGCGATGAATTACACAGAGGCACCAAAATTTTGAAATTCAGGCACGTTTGTTGTGGCGAACTTAACCCTTCATAGTAGAGAACTACATAGAAGCAATCAAGCTCTTCTATAATGTTCACTCCACAACAATGAACACAGACTCGTCTTCTTTGTCATTCACCATGACAAAATACATAGAGAGCCATAACTACCTTAGAACAACTTCTAGCTTACCCTTTTTTAACTTATCAACCCGGCAACCTCAAATGACCTTTAACACATCTCAACATCAGATTATAATCAAGCTTAGTTACTCCAAAATCCTTGATTAAAAACCAAGATATTGCATGATATTTCCTGTCCAAATCAACTTGTTAGAGGAGTTTACCGAGGAGATAGGAATATTGCAAATTTGGCTAGCGACTAAGTGTGAGTACAACTCAAAAATAATATGTTTATTGTCGCACCTTACTATCGGATCCACTTAGGATTTAATTAAAACCACTTTAGACCACATAGGATGGTCTTTGGATCAAAAATCCAAGAAAATGATGATTTTCGGATTTTTACTGTTCATCAGGTAAAAATCCAGTTTTCTGGCCCAACTTCAAAAATTCATAACTTCATCTGGAAAAATAGAAATGGAGTGGTTCAAAATTATATAAAAAGATCTTTGAATGCTATTTCAAAAAAAAAATCTTATGAACCAATTCCATTTGAAAATGTATAAGGTTTTTGTGAAATTCACCTCTGTCCATTTGGCAAAAATCCTTTTTCCAGATTCTAAACCTTAACTTTGAAAAATCAGTAAAAATCGTGTAGTTGGCCATTTTTAATGTGCTACCTATCAATTTGAAGCTCATGACGTCAAATTTAATCATACTAAATTTCGTACAGAGATTTGTTTGATAACTTAAAAAAACGTGACGCTAAACTGACATCCTGCTTAGGAATTACAGCACTGTCCAGCCGAATATTTACATAACCAAAAGTCCACGAATTTTTATGGTGTGACACCATAATTTAGCCTCCAATCTATAGCTTGCTCTTGGAATTTTCAGGCCCTAAAATATTAGATTGTATTTGGCGGATGAGATTTTAAGAAATCCCAATAGCAAGATCAATCAACCAAAACATTAATATGCATCAATTACAAGCATTCCAACCTTTTGCTATTAATAGGGAACTACTTTACCTCATACATGTAGCACTCTAACATGTAATAGCCAAGGCACATAAAGCAAGGAGTATAGCTACACAATCATTATCATCATCATCATTTAGTTCAACCACATAATAGCACATGAAATTGCATAGCAATCAATGCAACACTCAACATTAAGGTTAATTAAATCTTACTACATTAATCCAATGCTCTTTGATTTTCTTGTTCTTCTTTCTTGCTTCCACAAATGCCAAACCCTAATATGGCAACCCACAAAAAGGGCTACAAGAATAATCAACCATTCCATATATAAATCAACAACATAACTTAAGGACAATCTTTGTCCCTTAAAGCTTCCACCTTTGTTCTTTAAATTTTAGAGTTTGTTTCCTTAAACCCTAAAAATTCCCTCTTAACTCATTCATATATGATTTTTCATATAGATTCCAAATATCTCCTTGGTTTTAGCAAAAGAAAATTCCTTCTTTTAGTTTCAACTTGGCCAAACCACTATGGTTCACTTTCCAAAAATTACAACTTTGATTCTTTGGCTTCCAACACTTGTTCTTTAGGTTTACCCTACACTATTTTCCATTTTGAACATAATGGAAGCCTCAAAACTTTGAAAAACACATCCTAGGGTCCAGATCTTGCTTTGGCCAAAATGGTTCTCATGCAACATAACAAAGAAAACACTTCAAAATTAACCTACAAACTCTTGTAACCACTAGGATCTATCATGCTTTGAAGTGTTCTAGCAAGATTGAACAATAAAACTTCCTCCCCTACACCATAAGCATTTCGACCAGCTCCAAATGAAGAGGAAAAAACCAGAAATTTCAACCATACAAAGCATGAAAACAAGACAAGGAACAACTCAAAACCAACAACTGACCTTAAATCTCACTTAGATGATCAAAGTTGCTCCCTTTCTCATGATTTCTCCATCAAGCTCTCCCTTTTCCCTCACCTTTCTCACTTGGCCGAAACATGATCTGATTTAGGGGGAGGAGGAGCTCATTAATGTTCACAAAATATCCCACCAACCATTATTAATGATTTGCCAAGTGTCATATGCCTACTTAATCTTAATCCTTTCTCTTAATTAACTTAAATCATAATGTAATTAAATTCCAAAGTCAAGATCCTCTCCATTGGTAGCTTGACACTTGGAAAGCTTTAATTACCATCCATTGAAGGCTTGACAAGTGGCAACTTGTGGGCCAAGTAAAGTGTAAGACTCTAGTCTTCACTTTATCGTGCACTTTTACTCTGGGTTTAACTTCTTTTCTATAATTACAGTGCTCTGGCCTCTGTAATTATTTTCTGTCAGATCCATAAATTATTCTCCTCATTTTTATCTTTCCAAATTGCCCTCTTTGTCTCAAATTTAATTTCCCAATAATTAAATAAAAGGAAAAACTAATTTCCTTCTCTTTAGTGATTTTTCCACTTTTCAGAGGAATTGGAAAAAATCTTGGATACTTGAGGGTCTTCTTTTAATTTCGTAATCTCTTATAATTCTTTGGGATATCATAGGAATTTTTTTTGAGATTTTATTCTCCTTAAAATATTTATTTAGAATTTTCCAAATAAAAGACCTTAAACTAGCTTAAATCACCCTTAAATTCATTTGTAATTTCTCTAAGGGCAATTTGGTCATAAAACCAATTTTATAATCCCATATAACTCTCAAGGAACATTATCCTTATTTTTCCTTAATTTTTTAAGGCTTGAAAATATTTTTCCATAATTAATTTTGACCAATTTTCCTTAATTTGTCAAATTTCCATAATTGGCTTGGAGAACCATAATAATTATTTTCCACCAAAATTCTTCTATTTCTCCTTGTCATTTTTTACCCTTAATTATTTAGAAATATCCCTATTCCTAATGCCATATTACTGGATGTGACATTTCTTGTCACACCTTACTATTATATCCACTTAGGTTTCATTTAAAACCACTTTAGACCACATTGGATGGACTTGGGCTCAATTTTCACCTTAAAAACGCTAAATTTCGGATTTTTACTGTTCATCAGGTAAAAATCCAGTTTTTTTGGCCCAACTTTAAAAATTCATAACTTATCCCTCAAAAATCCAAAAGGGGTGATTCAAAATTCTATTTAAAGATATTTAAGTCCCCTTTCAAGGAAAAATAATCTCATGATCTAATTCCTTATGAGAAAGAGTCAGGTTTTTGTGAAATGCAAAACTGTCCATTTGCCAAAAACCCTTTTTCCTAGATTCTGACGTTTGACTTTGAAAAATCATTAAAATTCGTATACTTGGCTATTTTTAACGTACTTCCTATCAATTTGAAGCTCAGGATGTCAACTCTAACCATGCCAAATCTCGTGTAGAAATTCATTTGGTAACTAAATAAAATGTGGCTCTAAACTAACGTCCTGCTTAGGGGTTACAGCACCAACCATTGATAATTATACATAACCAAATGTCCACGAATTTTTATGGTGTATCACCATAATTTAGCCTCCATTCTACAGCTTGCTCTTGCGAGTTACAGGCCCTAAAATGTTACATTATATTTGGGGGATGAGATTTTTGAAAATCCCAGTAGCAAGATCAATCAACCAAAACATTAACATGCATCAATTACAAGCATTCCAACATTTTGCTATTAATAGGGAACTACTTTACCTCATACATGTAGCACTCTAACATGCAATAGCCAAGGCACATAAAGCAAGGAGTATAGCTACACAAACATCATCATCCTCATCATTTGTTCAACCACATAATAGCACATGAAATTGCAAAGCAATCAATGCAACATTCAACATTAAGGTCAATTAAATCTTACTACCTTAATCCAATTGATGAAGCCTTGTCGTTATGGGCTCTCAAAAATACTAGAATTAAGCTTAGAAGTGCAGTGGCTCAACCCTAGGTCGATTCACAAGGAGGCTTGTTGTTCAAGAGTTTTGTTAATTAAATGCCTTCACAAATTATTAACAGTGGAAGTGATCTGGTTATTTATATTGATTTTCTGGTTTTGCAAATGTAGAATGTAAATGTTTATATCTTTTGGTTTATCTAAGTGAGAAATTGTGAAGCGAATGAGTGATAGAATATCAGATATGAGTGAAGTGTTCTCCTAGAAATGTGGTCTACCTTCCTAGTCCACTTATGGATGCAGGAGTTCAACAACCAAATCAAGACTTGGCCAACAACTCGTTGGGCTTCCTCACTGTCAAGACTACAACTCGTATGAATCAACAACAAGGTTAGAATCATTCGGCTTAGGAAAAATAAAATGATAAATCAATCCTCCTGTGACAATTACAACCGTGCATTGTCTTAAAAATATGTTGAATTGATTATGAGAACTGAAACAACTTGTCCAGAAACCACAATGTAATACAACTAAGGAATCAGAAGGAACAATCTCAACTTGATCTTGCAAACGAAATATCATTCTACCAATCCTAATCAGATTCAACAACTCCAGTGAAAAAGTAAATCAAAATCAAATCCTGAACTACAACTTGAATTGAACAACTCGCTCAATCAATCTATAGATTCAGACTAGAGCTAAGAATCTAGAAGAAACTCCCTTCAATCGAATCAGGGACTCAGGCTTTGCTTCATTTCTAGGAAGAACACAGACGCTTAGCTGCTCAAGGCTGTAAGGAGAACTACACCGAGACGCTCCCAAATCACCATGGCAGAAACTTCACGGAAGAAGAGGAGATGATGGTGAGATGAAGAAAAATGGATAAGACGGAGAGAGTATCCGATGGAGAAGTTCTCCTAAGCCCAGAAAAAGATCGATCCCCTCCATTCTCATCTCCCCTTGCAATTAACGCCCAAAATCTAGTTAGGATCCGCGCCTTTCAGGATGGAGCTCCAAGATCTGGCTTATCCACTTCCTCCTCCAGCTCCATTCGCGTGTTTCTGGTTCAAATTGCTTATATGCGTCATCCGCCGCAGCGCCTTTTCCCATCCGCCGCGGCTCCTGGCTTGTACGGTGTCGTTTTGATTAGTGATCCTGAGCTTCATGTAGATTCAGTCCGCCGTGGCGCCTCTGTCCATCCGCCGCGGTGCCTTTAACAGAGAGTAACTTTGGGAATCCGCCGCGGCTCTTTCCAAATCAGCCGTGGCGCCTCAGACAGAACTGAAACTCCCTGAAATTCACACCAAAGTAGGGATCAAAAGTACACACATATAAAATCATATAAAAACATGTAAAAACACCTGCAAAGCCTCACAATTCCTCTCACCAACTCTTATGCACAATGGAAGCTAATTATGCCCAAAGTATACAAATATAGATGGCAAAAGCATGAGTTTAGGGCTAGAAATGTATGCAAATAATGAGACTTATCACCAATGCTCTTTGATTTTCTTGTTCTCCTTTCTTGCTTCCACAAATGCCAAACCCTAACATGGCAATCCACAAAAATGACAGCAAGAATCATCAACCATTCCTTATAAAATCAATAACATAATTCAAGTAACTCCTAAACCCCCTTAAAGCTTCTATCTTTGTTCTTGAATTTTTAGAGTTGGTTTCCATAAACCCTAAAAATCACTTCTTGACTCAACCCTACATGATTTTTCATGTAGATTCCAAATATCTACTTGGATTTAACAAAATAAATTTCCTTCCTTTAGTTTCAGTTTGGCCAAAGCACTATGGTTCACTTTCCAAAAATTACAACTTTGATTCTATGGCTTCCAACACTTGTTCTTTAGGTTTATCCTACACTATTTTCCATTTTGAACACAATGGAAGCCTCAAAACTTTGAAAAACTCATCCTAGGGTCCAGATCTAGCCTTGGCCGAAATGAAACTCAAGCAACATGGCAAGGAAAACATTTCAAAATCAACCTACAACCACTTGTAACCACTAGGATCTACCATAGTTTGAAGTGTTCTAGCAAGATTAAACCATAAAACTTCCTCCTCTACCATATATATGTTTCGGCCAACATCAAAGGAGAAGAGAAACTAGGATTTTCAACCATACAACTCAAGCAAATAAGGCAAGGAACAACTTAGAACCGAAAACTTACCTTAGATCTCACTTGTATGCTTAAAGTTGATGCCTTCTCCTTGGTTCTCCCTTGAACTCTCTCTTTTCCCTTTCCTTTCTCACTTGGCCGAACCAATAACCAGAAAATGGGGGGAGGAGGAGCTCATCAATGAACCAAAAATATCTCATCTACCACATTTAATGAGGAGCCAAGTGTCAAGTGCCTACTCCTTCTTAATTTTCCCTCTTAATTAACTTAATGACAATTGAAATTAATTTCAAAAGTCAAGATCCTCTCCATTGGTAGCTTGACACTTGGAAAGCTCTAATTACCACCTATTAAAGGCTTGACAAGTGGCAACTTGTAGGCCAACTAAAATGCAAGACTCCGATTAACACTTTATCGGTGCACTTTTACTCCGTGTTTAATTTCTTTTCTATAATTACAGTGCTCTGGCTTCTGTAATTATTTTCTATCAGATCCATAAATTATTCTCCTCATTTTTATCTTCCCAAATTGCCCTCTTCGTCTTAATTTAAATTTTCCAATAATTAAATAAAATGGAAAACTAATTTCCTTCTCTTTAGTGATTTTTCCACTTTTCTGAGGAATTGGGAAAAATCTTGGATACTTGAGGGTCTTATTTTAATTCCATAATCTCTTATAATTCCTTGGGATATCATAGGAATTTTCTTGGGACTTTATTCTTCTTAAAAAATATTTATTTGGAATTTTCCAAATAAAGACCTTAAACTAGCTTAAATTGCCCTTAAATTCCTTTGTAATTTCTCTAGGGGCAAATTGGTCACAAAACTAATTTTATAATCCCATATAATTCTCAAGGAACCTTGTCCTTATTTTTTCTTAATTTTCTGAGGCTTGGAAATATTTTTTCATAATTATCCTTGACCAATTTTTTATTAATTAGTCAAACTTTTCATAATTGGCTTAGAAAATTATAATAATTATTTTCCACCAAAATTCTTCTATTTCTCTTTGTCATTTTTGACCATTAATTATTTGGGAATATCTTTATTCCTAAATGCCATATTTCTGGATGTGACATTTCTCCCCCTCTAAATAAATTTCATCCTCGAAATTTAAAGTGTATCTTATTAGAAAAATTCAGGATACTTTTCCTCTGTCTTCGTCTCTATCTCCCTCATAGCTTCTAGTATAAGACCTTTCCAGACAACCTCAACTAGTGGAAACTGCCTGTTTCTCAGCTGTTTAACTTTCTGATCAATGATTCGCTTTAGTCTGATCTCAAAGACGGGTTGTCTTGGAGCACAATGTCATCATAGCTTATGACATATGTTGGGTCTAGATGGTACTTCTTTCATTGGGAGTTATAGAAGACATCATGAATTTAACTTACATTCGGGGGAAGGGTCACTTTTAATCTACTAGTCCAATCTTGGACAAAATTTAAAACGCTCTAACATACTTTGAACTTAACTTCTTAAGCTTTAGGGATTGACCGACTTCTGTTGTTGGTTACACTTTAATCACTAACCTCAATCTTTAACGGTCTCTTTTAATATCTGAGTAGCTCTTTTGTCTACTTTGAGCCGTTAGAAGTCTTTGCTAAATAACTTTAATCTACCGGGAAGTTTGATCCACTATATTAGGACCATACTTACTTCTTTCATTAAGCTCTATCCAGCACAAGGGAGATCTACACTTCCTCCCATATAGTGCTTCATATGGCGCCATTCAAATACTTGCATGGAAACTGTCATCTTAACTGAATTCAGCTAACGGTAAGTACATACCCTAGTTACTACCGAAATTAAACACATATACGTGTAGCATATCTTCTAACATCCATAACATTCTCTGTGTCTGCCCATCCGTCTCAGGATGGTAGGCTATACTGAAGTTGAGAGTAGTGTCCATTTCTTTCATAAGGACCTCCAAAACTTCAAGTAAGTTTTGGGTCTTAGTCTGAAACCATACTGCTTAGGACACTTGGTAGCCTAACAGTTTCCTTAACTTTCATCTTCCATTATCTGCTAGACTTAGTGAATTCTTGCCAAAATGACTAACATTTTTGGCTGTTGCGTCCTCTTACATTACTTCCCAGAGGTTACCTATCACTGGGTTACTCTTGCCCAGGCACACTTAACTGAATAGTGCTAACGGGAAACTGAGGCACTGATTTTGATAGGCTCAACCCTGGTACTTTGCTGTCTTAGACCCCTTTCTTGATCTATCTTTAGTTGGGTCTTTTTAGCTTACATTCTTGTCTCTCGCCTCATCTTAAGGATTTATTCATTAATACTCCATCTGTCTTTGTATCGCATGGGTTCTTCCTGTATCTAGAGTTAGCCTGAATGTCTCTTTTCCAGGTCTTATGGCTCTAACTTTGGCTTTCCTCTGTTAATCAGAAGGAAATTGAATCCAGCCTAATCAATGATAAGGTTATATGGAAGGAAATTATGGGTTCTCTCTCAGTACTGGTTTACAACCGAAGGAGGTTTCCACATCCTCAACTCATCCCTGGTCCTCATCTTCCCAAATAGGTACCAATCTCTGGGAGACTTAGACCATAGGACTAAGTGAAGTCATCTCCACTCAGTTGGTCACCATACTAATAATTCCATAAAACTGTTCCAAGAACCAATACCATTTTCTTAAGCCTCCTGTCAATTCCCCAAGCCACCTATTCGTCTTTTTAGGTGCCTAAGCCAATTTGTCTTAGGAGTTCTCTTACTCCTCTAGCTGCTCTTACCGTCTCTTACTACTTTAGAACGGTACAGAGAGAGGACTTATGCAACTTCTCTTTCCTCTAATTTACTTTTTAGTACGAGCATACTCTAACATGCATAATGTCTGGCATTTTAATGCAAGGAGTGTAAGCTCTTACTGGTTGCTATGTTCGTAGCGTGCCAACTCGACATCTTATCCCTACAAGAGGGAGCCTTTTTCTGCTCACAGCTACTTCTAGAAGTCATAGGGAGAGGACTTTAAGGTTCTTCTTCTTTCTACTTGCTCTAGTACTTTGCTAAGCTCAGATACATCTAAGCCTAGCTTCATTCTTGGCTAGTCATACTTCCATTGGATAAGGTCAACTCCGCTTGCCTTGCCTCTACTGCTTCCCTTTCCCTCTCGGATAGGGCATTTTGCTCCATCTTGAGCAATATTAGTTCTAACTTGGAGGACCAATTCCCATTTTCTTTAGGAAGATTCCTAGCCAAGAACTTATCTCTTGAAAAGGGTGCCTCTTAACCTAAACCCCAAGCGACTGAGTATCTCTTAACATTAAGGGGAACATGCCAACCTCTAAGCTAGTTCCCTGCATAGCTATTTGTCTCGTTCTCTTCTTCTTGATCCTTAAGACATTTCACTAGAGCTTTCCATCTTACTTCACTATCTCAAAGTTTCTCTTCATCTATTCCAGGACTTGAGATAGCTACTCTATCATGGTGCCCTAGCCCTAACGAGGCTGTAAGAGTTTGTTTAGCTTAGGTTGCCACTTACACCTTCTTAATGGTGTAAAGACTCAACCCCTAACTGTCTCATTCAACTCCTCATCATTACTCTTCCTCTTGAGGGGAAATCTGATAATTCTAATTAGTGGCTACCTTTCTCTTTCTAACTTCTACTAATCTCACTCTTTGTGACCTCTGAGAGTTGTTCTGTCTTGTTGAGATACCACCTCAACATCTGAGAGTTATTGTGTTTATTTGCCATGACCAGAATCCTTGTTTGCAGTGATAGAAGTTACCACCTCTGTTGGTAATCACTCTGTATTCGTCCTTTGCCATTAATTCCCTTGGTTTATCATGATGAAACACACTTTTCTCTTAACCTCTGCTAGTCTTATGTAACTTCATTCATCGTACCATTACCTGTCTAAGCTTCCGTTACGAAGTTTAACTTAACTTCCGAATTTAACTCCATTTCTCTTAGGGGTAGGATCAAGGTTTTGTCCTTGCCGTTATGGGAAGACAACTAATTCAATCCCATCACCACATCAACTTCATGAAAGGCCTACATATCAAGCTAAGGAAATATAACAGTGCTCATAACCAACTATACAGTTTAAGCACCCATCAGATGTAATTGTCCTATTATGTGTTGGTATGGACACATATATATCATACGGTAACATATTCATAATCAAGCCAAGTCTTTTAGCTCAGGCATATAAAATAAAAGAATGACTAGCACCGTAATTAAACATTGCAATCATTAGGAAGTTTATAATAATGATCGTTCCTTGGATCATTTATGGAGACTTCCCAGCTTCTTCCCCTATGATGGCAAATACTCGTCCTCAGGTGCACGGCCTTGCCTTTTTTGTACTCTGCGGACATTCTCTTAAGAAGTGTCCAGGTTTACTGCAAGTATAGCAGACATTCTGTCTGGCCGTATATGGTCTGTTATCGTGATTCTTACCACAGGTTGGGCATTCTTTGCCATTTGAGGGCTTGCCTCCCTTCTTGCTCTTTCGGTTGTCTTATAGCCTCTCCCTCTTCCCATTCGCATTAGAAGAGGTGCCACCCTGATCTCCCTTCTCTAACTTGGGAGTAGGCATTAAATGATGGTTCAAGCTGTTTGTCGTAATTCGGCAGGCCTCAACTGCCTTGTTGAAGTGCTCGAACTGCCTGGGAACAATTATCTCCCTTAAGGACTGCTTTAGTCCTCTGACTATCTTTTTGGTCATCTATCTTTTATCATCTCGGTCATGCTAGTAACTGGAGTAGTGAGAAGGACATCTAAACTTAGCTAAGTACTCATCAAATGATTTGTTATCCTTCTGCTTTAGGGTTAGGAATTCTGCTTCCTTTTCATGCCTGGCTGACCTCGCAAAATATTTCTCATGGAATTGCTCCAGGAACACTTCCCATATCGCTCTTGTGTTCCAAGCATCCAGAAGAATCTCGGTATTCTTCCACCAATGATCGGCATCTTTCTTTAACTTGTAAATTGCCATATAGGCTTTCCACTCTGTCAGATAGTCTAATACTCTGAAAATCTTGATCCAGTCCTCTACTACTTGGATGTCAATCACTCCATCGAAGGATGGCGGATTGTGCTTGCAAAAGCGAGTCATCTACTGCTGGATGCTATCGAGGTCTACTGCTGGCATTACCGATCTAGGCAATTGTTCTGTTGCTTGCGCTGCTAAGGTTTCTTCCTCTGGCTACCTACCGTCGAGGTTAGCCACTGCCGCTGCTACTATTACGACATCTTTTTCTTGTTCCTGGCTAGCTTTTGCCGCCCTTAACCCTTCAATAGCCTTTTATTACGGTTCTAAGCAATCAGAATTAATCGTAGCAGATCGGGAGGGACCTTTACGTCGCGTCCTAGGGGTCTTTCTAGTAAAGCGTTTCATCGGGTTCTAACCAATATGCTAACTAAACAGATAGTATATCCAAGGAACAAGAAATAAACATCATGCTTGGACTTCATTTAACAACGTATGCATCCATAATACATCATTCAAGCATCAGTCATCAGTCACATCAATATAGTTTAACATACATAGCCATCAACCATGCCAGACTAATCTACTCAAGTTAGCTGTATCAAAACAAAGTCCTACATCAATTTTACGAGGATCTGACTATCTAAAAATAGTGAATCTTAACAAAGTTTTCAATGTACTGGACGTAATCCTCAACACCTAAATCTGTAACGTACTATTAAAAATATATATATAAAAAAATCAAAATCAATTAATTAAATAATATTATATATTATATTATTAAAAAAATATAATAATACCCACCTTTCCACCGAATTCGGTGGAAAGGCTGGGCACCATTTAATGAAACAAGGAAAATAGGAGGGGGAGGTATTAATGGTCGAAGGAAAAGAATGGGAAAGGAGCAGATGGATGTAGAAAAATGGGCAGGGGCGGTGGAAAAAATTTGAACATGGTGTTGTTAAATACCTTCACCCCATATCTTTTTCAAGTCGAGGGAGAGGAGACGGAGGAGGAAGAGAGATCAAAGGAAGAGAGAAGAGAGTGAGAAGCAAAGAGGGAAAGAGAGAGAAAGCTAAGTTGCAAAGCACCTGGCAAGTTTTGGGGATCATTTAGGTACATAAATATGCTTCTTTTTATCATATTTTCTTTATGAGTATTTCCTATATATTTAGAACTTTATATTATTAGTATAATTATAATGTTTAGAGAAAATTTTACCGTTTGAGTATAGAGTAAATATGGAGTTTTGACAATATATGACTGTAGAAATTTAAAGATCCATTATTTAGGGATTTTAATCGGTTTATTTTTGTTTAATGATTATTTTAAGAATTTTAAACTAAGATTTTAGTTGAAAAGTTTGTTATTTAGACTTGTAATATGTTTTTACCGATTAAATTTGAGTTAAATAATTTATTTGAGTTATTTAATATATTATTAATGTTTTAATCGGTTTAAATATTGAATAAGTTAAATATATATTTTTGAAATAATTTTTGAAGGCTTGAAAAATTATAAATTGAGAATTTTATAAAATTAAATAAAGCTACAGTTTGTTTATAATTAAATATCTATATATATATATATATACTTTTGTTAGATTTAAATAGCCTTATATGTAAATTATTTTTCAAAATAATATCTATTATAAATGCCTAGATTTGGGAGAGTTAATATATTTACGTAATTTTGGTTTAGAGGGTAGTTTTAGAATTTTAGAGTAGCTTTAGAGTAGTTATGAGTTTTTATTAATAAATATTTATGTGCAATTTTGTAGACTTGAGAATTTTGGAGTAATCTTTGTGTGAATATTTGTAAGCTAAAGAGTACCAGGTAACTCTGAAAATTCTTTCTTGTACATGTGAATTGTGTATGATTGTATTATGAATTTACTATATTCTTATATATTGAAATATAATATTGTGATTTTTCAAATAAATGTTTTGGAATGTTATTTGATTTTGTTAAGATTTATTGCTATTAATTATGATTAATATTTAAATATATTGGTGGCTATGGAATTGTCATGAGTTGTTATTAAGTGGTATATAAGTTTTATTGCTATCTGATTTTTAATATATTTGCGGACGTATTTATGATGTAATATTATTGGCATCTGACATGCATTTTTGGGCTAAGGATAGAAGGAGATTGCATGGATATAAAATTACCACGTGGTATGCCATCACTCGGTGCACAGTGGATGGCACTTGTCAGGGCCCCTTCTTCCATGTTTTCCTTTGGCCGGGAATTCATTGGAGTTGTGGGACATGTGACACCTCCCTATTCACAAAGGAGGGGAGCCATAGTCCGAGCTTGAGCTCTATATCTTTGGCCGGATATATCTCTTGTATCGGTGAGCTTGGAATAATTCAGTAAAATGGATTAGTTCCTATCGGACTATGTGTTAGCTTATGGCTCCAGTCAGCGGTATAAGGGTGGACGGTGATATAAGGGAGGCATCATATTGCATTAATTTTGGATATATTAGAAAAATGATATTGGTATATTGTTGGGAAAAAAAAATGAAATTGAATTGGATGTCTCAAATCCGTGATTTTTAATATATTTATATACACACATATAAACAGATTTTTGGTTTATCATATATGATTTGCTTGTATAGGTTAGAATTTCAGTAGTTACTGAGACGTTTGAGCTCATCCCCTATATTAACAATTTTTTCAGGCGAAGGATCTAGTAGGAATCAAGGGAAGGCACCAATGGAGTGAGCCGTGAAGGCTTTTGTGCTCCTCAAGCACATGCTATGTTATATTTTTATTTGCCATGACTATAAGACTTTAATAGTTTATGTTGTTAAGTTATGTTAGAAATGTTTTGAAATTTTAACTTAATTGCAGTATTAAAAATATGTATGGACTTTTAAATTAAATATTTTATTGCGTATATTGATATAATTATATGAGGTGTTACATTTTTGGTATCAGAGCTATAACGTTCCATGGCTTTTTAATTAACTTTAATGTAAAGTATTTTCCCAAAAGGTTTGGAAAAAAAAATGGCTAGGGGTCATGGCAATTTAAATATAATAACATGTGCACTTCCCTTTAGTTTTTAGATTAAAAGTTTATTTTAGTAACGCTGCTTAGTTTACCTAGTGTCCCTGTGCTATTCTACATAGGAAGGAAGGATGGTGAACACTCGAAAGACTAATTCTACCCCAGTTCCACATCAAAATGTTCCTTCTCGTCAAGATAATGATGCTATTTTGCGAGAATTATGAGATTATGTTGTGAGCATTGATCGAAGAGTAAGGAGACATGAGGACGAGCTTTTGACAATCAAAAGTCAACGTGATAGCCATCAGGAAGAAAATGGCCCTGTTGATGATAAAGCTCCCAGTGACCATCAATCAATAGGTGATACCCTTAGAGGCACGGAATCGAAAGGCGACAGTAGTGCATATTCTCAACACGACCTCGCGCGTATCACATTGCTCTGGGAAAGTTTTAGGAAGTTCGATCCTCCTAAATTTGAGGGTAGGCTGAATCCATCTGAAGCTGAAGAATGGATCGAAAGGCTGGAAACTATATTCAAAATAATAATATGCACCTCGCAGGAAAAAGTGCAACTTGCTGAGCAGCTGTTACAAAAGGCAGCAAGGAAGTGGTGGGACAGCATCAAGCCTTTTGAAAGTGTAGAGATAACTTGGGAAAGGTTCAAGGAGAAATTCTTTCAACACTATTTTCCTAATGCCCTTAGAGCAGATCAAGAAGCAGAATTCTATGCCTTCAAGCAAGGGAACCTAAATGAGGAAGACTTCATTGCTCGATTTCTGGAGTTAGTTAAGTACATTACTTATCCGCAGACGCAACCTGACTCAAAATGGATGGCTGATAGGCTACTGGAAAAGGCTAGGCCAGAATTAAGAACAGCTCTAGCACCCTTGGAGATTAATGATTTTGAAAAAATGTGCACCAAATTGCGAATCATTGCTAGAAGAATGAGAGAAGAAGAAGCTGAGAAGAGAAAAGAATCTTATACAAGGTCCGTTCCATTCATGAGACCTACGGGAGGAATCAGTAAGAAGAATACCTACAGCTTCAACAACTCCAAGAAGCGGTTTAATCAGCCCTCAAGGAATCAATCTGGTGGACCTTCAAGGAGTCAATTCAGTGGACCCTTGAGGAGTCAATTCAATGGACCTCTGAGGAGTCAGGTCAGTAGGGGACAGAACTCTTACAGGGGTTCTACAGCTCTTATCACTAGCACTGCCAATAGTCAAAGGTGTGCCAAGTGTGGGAAGGTGCATCAAGGAAATTGCATTATCTGCTTCAAGTGCGGGAAACCGGGCCATATTTTCAGATTCTGTGAGGAAGGCTCACGAGGCGTCAATGATACTAGAGCTGCAGTCCCAGGAAGAGTGTTTGCACTATCTCAAGAAGAAGCTGACACTTCTCCTAATTTGATTAAAGGTATTCTCAAACTCCAAGGCTTTGAAACTCAAGCTTTATTTGATTCTGGTGCAACACACTCATTTATATCTAATGATTATGTGCCTCGTCTAAGTATGCATATGTATGAATTGCCTTGTGATGTGATTGTCTCTACACCGGCGGGAGCCTCGGTGAAAACTTCTAAAGCATGCTTGAATTGCATGATTGAATTTGAGGGTAGAACATCCACTATAGACCTTGTTTGTCTACCCTTAAAGGGTATTGACCTGATTATAGGAATGGATTGGTTGTCAGCAAATGACGCCATCCTAGATTGTAGAAGGAAGACCATTTCTTTACCGGTCGCCTTCGCCAGTTCTAGTGGGCCACAACTGTTGTCTTTAGTGCAAGTTGAAAAGTGTATTCGAAAAGGTTGTCAAGCCTACATGGTGTTCTTCTCCATTCACACAACAGCTGAAAAAGGTGTAGAGGAGATTGCAGTGGTGAGTGAATTCCCGGATGTGTTTCCAGAGGAGATAACAGGTTTGCCTCCAGAGAGAGAAGTGGAGTTCTCCATTGATCTTGTACCTGGAACTGAGCCTATCTCTAAAGCTCCTTATCGGATGTCTCCATCAGAATTAGCAGAGTTAAAGAAACAGATCGAGGAGTTGCTGGAAAAGGGCTTCATTAGGCCGAGTGTATCTCCTTGGGGTTCGCCTGTGCTCTTTGTGAAGAAGAAGGATGGGAGCATGAGACTGTGCATTGATTACCGCCAATTGAATAAGGTAACCATAAAGAACAAGTACCCTTTGCCCAGGATCGATGATCTACTTGACCAGCTATCTGGAGCGTCAATATTCTCTAAGATTGACTTAAGGTCAGGTTATCACCAACTAAGAGTTAGATCTGAGGACATCCCAAAAACTGCATTTAGAACAAGATATGGCCACTATGAATTCCTTGTTATGCCGTTTGGGTTAACCAATGCTCCAGCTGTCTTTATGGATTATATGAACAGAATCTTCCGACCTTACTTGGATAAATTCGTAGTGATCTTTATTGATGACATCCTTATTTACTCTAAGGATGAGGAAGAGCATAAACAGCATCTTAGAATTGTGCTGCAAGTGTTAAGGGAACACAAACTCTATGCAAAGTTGTCAAAGTGTGAGTTTTGGCTCAAAGAAGTAAAATTCTTGGGTCATGTTGTATCAGCTGAAGGTGTATCAGTGGACCCTAGTAAGATTGATGCAGTGTTGAAATGGGACAGACCACAAAGTGTCACAGAAATCAGAAGCTTTCTAGGACTAGCAGGCTACTATAGGAGATTCATTAAAGGCTTTTCGCAGATAGCTATGCCCTTAACCAGACTAACTAAAAAGGACCAACCGTTTGTTTGGACTGAGAAATGTGAAGCAGCCTTTCAGACTTTAAAGACCAAGTTGACCACTGCACCGGTACTTGTGATTCCAGACCCTACACAGTCTTTCACTTTGTATACTGATGCTTCTAAGAAGGGTCTTGGGGCTGTATTAATGCAAAATGGTAAGGTAGTTGCTTATGCTTCTCGACAATTGAGGCCGCATGAGGAAAACTACCCTACTCACGACTTGGAATTAGCAGCAGTCGTATTTGCATTGAAGATTTGGAGGCACTATCTCTATGGTTCGCAGTTTGAAATTTTTAGCGACCATAAGAGTTTGAAGTACTTGTTTGATCAAAAAGAACTTAACATGAGACAAAGAAGGTGGATGGAGTTTCTTAAGGATTATGATTATGAGCTAAAGTATCACCCAGTGAAGGCAAACATTGTAGCAGATGCTTTAAGTAGAAAATCTATCCATGCAGCCCAGTTG
Source organism: Neltuma alba (assembly GCF_004799145.2). Classification (NCBI taxonomy): domain Eukaryota; kingdom Viridiplantae; phylum Streptophyta; class Magnoliopsida; order Fabales; family Fabaceae; genus Neltuma; species Neltuma alba. Next base: position 116,386 of record NW_021632390.1, on the reverse strand, counting down.
ATGGTTAAGGAGTGGAACCTACTGCAGGAGGTGCAAAGTACACCTATTGATATAATGTCTGGGTTAGTTGCTACCATGAAAGCACTAACCATTGAGAGTACAACTTGGAAGGAAATTAAAATTTCCCAATTGGAGGATGAGTATCTACTAGGGGTTAGAGAAGAAGTTGAACAAGGAAAAGAGTCCAAGTTTAATATTGGTGAAGATGGGATACTAAGATATAAAGCGAGGGTGTGCCTCCTCAATGATAAAGAGTTAAAGAAGCTACTACTTGATGAAGCTCATAGAAGCAAATATACTATCCACCCTGGAGTGACCAAAATGTACCATGATCTAAAGCGAAACTGGTGGTGGCCTAGTATGAAGAAAGATGTAACTGAGTTTGTCTCTCGTTGTCTAACTTGCCAAAAGGTCAAGATTGAACACCAGAAGCCTCCAGGATTATTGCAAAATCTAGAGATTCCAGAATGGAAGTGGGATAGTATCTCCATGGACTTTGTCACAGGTCTTCCTAGAACTCAATCTGGGCATGATGCTATTTGGGTGATTGTTGACAGGTTGACTAAATCAGCTCATTTTCTAGCCATCAAGACAAATTATTCTTTGGAAAAGCTAGCACAGATCTATGTGAAGGAGATTGTCCGATTACATGGCACACCAAAGAGTATTATATCAGATCGAGATCCACGATTCACTTCAAGGTTTTGGAGATCGTTGCAAGACGCCATGGGAACACGGTTGAGGTTTAGCACTGCCTACCATCCCCAAACTGATGGACAAACAGAGAGAACTATCCAGACTCTTGAGGACATGTTAAGAGCTTGTGCAATTGAATTAAAAGGAAATTGGGATGATCACCTTCCTTTAGCAGAGTTTGCTTACAATAATAGCTTCCACTCAAGTATTCAGATGGCACCTTATGAAGCATTGTACGGAAGAAAGTGTAGATCTCCACTTTGTTGGATAGAGTTGAGCGAGAGAAGTTTGATAGGTCCAGAACTGGTGGATTACACAACTCAGAAGATTAAGATGATACAACAAAAGTTGCTTACTGCCCAAAGCAGACAGAAAAGTTATGCAGATAGGAGAAGACGATCATTGGAATTCATGGTAGGAGACCATGTATTTCTAAGAGTCACACCGATGACGGGTATTGGAAGATCAATTCGAGCAAGGAAACTCACTCCCCGTTTCATAGGTCCTTATGAAATTTTGGAGAGAGTAGGACCAGTGGCTTACAGAATTGCCCTACCTCCACAACTGGCCAATATTCATAATGTATTCCACGTGTCACAACTCAAGAAGTACCACCCAGATCCATCTCATGTGATTGAGCCTGAAGAGATCGAGTTACAAGAGAATCTTACTTTCAAGGCCGAACCTGAACGCATTCTGGACGCTAAGGATAAGCAACTTCGGAATAAAACTATTCGGTTACTTAAAGTTTTCTGGAAAGGACTGTCTCCTGGAGATGCCACCTGGGAAACCGAAGAGCGAATGCGGCGTGATTTTCCTAACTTGTTTGATTAGAAAGAGTTAGTGTTGTGTTAGTTTTGGTAATTGTGTTGTATTTGTACTTGTTGTACTTGTGTTGTGCTATGTTGATGAGTAGTACTAATGATCGTGATTGCATCGGTTGCTTGAAGTAATTTTTTTTTGTTTCTTTTTGTGTATTGAATTTTGGGGACAAAATTCTTTTTAGGTGGGAAGAATTGTAACGTACTATTAAAAATATATATAAAAAAAATCAAAATCAATTAATTAAATAATATTATATTATTATATTATTAAAAAATTAATAATACCCACCTTTCCACCGAATTCGGTGGAAAGGCTGGGCACCATTTAATGAAACAAGGAAAATAGGAGGGGGAGGTATTAATGGTCGAAGGAAAAAGAATGGGAAAGGAGCAGATGGATGTAGAAAAATGGGCAGGGGCGGTGGAAAAAATTTGAACATGGTGTTGTTAAATACCTTCACCCCATATCTTTTTCAAGTCGAGGGAGAGGAGACGGAGGAGGAAGAGAGATCAAAGGAAGAGAGAAGAGAGTGAGAAGCAAAGAGGGAAAGAGAGAGAAAGCTAAGTTGCAAAGCACCTGGCAAGTTTTGGGGATCATTTAGGTACATAAATATGCTTCTTTTTATCATATTTTCTTTATGAGTATTTCCTATATATTTAGAACTTTATATTATTAGTATAATTATAATGTTTAGAGAAAATTTTACCGTTTGAGTATAGAGTAAATATGGAGTTTTGACAATATATGACTGTAGAAATTTAAAGATCCATTATTTAGGGATTTTAATCGGTTTATTTTTGTTTAATGATTATTTTGAGAATTTTAAACTAAGATTTTAGTTGAAAAGTTTGTTATTTAGACTTGTAATATGTTTTTACCGATTAAATTTGAGTTAAATAATTTATTTGAGTTATTTAATATATTATTGATGTTTTAATCGGTTTAAATATTGAATAAGTTAAATATATATTTTGAAATAATTTTTGAAGGCTTGAAAAATTATAAATTGAGAATTTTATAAAATTAAATAAAGCTACAGTTTGTTTATAATTAAATATATATATATATATACTTTTGTTAGATTTAAATAGCCTTATATGTAAATTATTTTTCAAAATAATATCTATTATAAATGCCTAGATTTGGGAGAGTTAATATATTTATGTAATTTTGGTTTAGAGGGTAGTTTTAGAATTTTAGAGTAGCTTTAGAGTAGTTATGAGTTTTTATTAATAAATATTTATGTGCAATTTTGTAGACTTGAGAATTTTGGAGTAATCTTTGTGTGAATATTTGTAAGCTAAAGAGTACCAGGTAACTCTGAAAATTCTTTCTTGTACATGTGAATTGTGTATGATTGTATTATGAATTTACTATATTCTTATATATTGAAATATAATATTGTGATTTTTCAAATAAATGTTTTGGAATGTTATTTGATTTTGTTAAGATTTATTGCTATTAATTATGATTAATATTTAAATATATTGGTGGCTATGGAATTGTCATGAGTTGTTATTAAGTGGTATATAAGTTTTATTGCTATCTGATTTTTAATATATTTGCGGACGTATTTATGATGTAATATTATTGGCATCTGACATGCATTTTTGGGCTAAGGATAGAAGGAGATTGCATGGATATAAAATTACCACGTGGTATGCCATCACTCGGTGCACAGTGGATGGCACTTGTCAGGGCCCCTTCTTCCATGTTTTCCTTTGGCCGGGAATTCATTGGAGTTGTGGGACATGTGACACCTCCCTATTCACAAAGGAGGGGAGCCATAGTCCGAGCTTGAGCTCTATATCTTTGGCCGGATATATCTCTTGTATCGGTGAGCTTGGAATAATTCAGTAAAATGGATTAGTTCCTATCGGACTATGTGTTAGCTTATGGCTCCAGTCAGCGGTATAAGGGTGGACGGTGATATAAGGGAGGCATCATATTGCATTAATTTTGGATATATTAGAAAAATGATATTGGTATATTGTTGGGAAAAAAAAATGAAATTGAATTGGATGTCTCAAATCCGTGATTTTTAATATTTATATACACACATATAAACAGATTTTTGGTTTATCATATATGATTTGCTTGTATAGGTTAGAATTTCAGTAGTTACTGAGACGTTTGAGCTCATCCCCTATATTAACAATTTTTTCAGGCGAAGGATCTAGTAGGAATCAAGGGAAGGCACCAATGGAGTGAGCCGTGAAGGCTTTTGTGCTCCTCAAGCACATGCTATGTTATATTTTATTTGCCATGACTATAAGACTTTAATAGTTTATGTTGTTAAGTTATGTTAGAAATGTTTTGAAATTTTAACTTAATTGCAGTATTAAAAATATGTATGGACTTTTAAATTAAATATTTTATTGCGTATATTGATATAATTATATGAGGTGTTACAAAATCCACTATCTGATTTAGGTGACAGAACTCATATACCCAAAAGGGTAAATATAGAAGCATGTCTGTCATCGTAAAGATCAAGTCCTTGGTGTCTAGATAAGGGTTATCCAGTCCATGGGTCTGATATAACACCTTTACTCCCTAAAGGTATTCTAGGTAAATGTTGGGTCTTGCTGATCCTCATCTTTCCTGACTACGGATCTTAGGCTCAGTCGGAATAGGGATAGGTATTGTAGGTGTCGGGGGTATCCCTGACTTGGTACTAGGTTCAGAGGCATTGCTTGGGTGTACACTTAGGGTAACAAGCTGTCTGTGAGACTGAATGTCAAAACTAGGGTCCACTAGTTCATGATACAAATCAATTATGGGATCCACTGGGTTACTGGGTCCAGGAAGATTCATTAAATCCTCAACAGTAACCCCTAAAAGGTTAGCCCCATGCTTTGTAGACCTTTTTGTTGAGTATCCTGGGCTAGCAGTCCTCATAGTCCATCCTACCGGATCCTCTTTGGTGAGGTTGGTCATGTTAACATCCTAATCATTAACTGACTTCTCAGATCTAGCATCCCAATTCATGATGTTTTCCATCACAACTCCTACAACAATATGTCAATTTTCCTTCTAACTGACATATTAACTAAGCAGAACGTTCTATCCTATGCCAGAACCTCCGCTCTGATACCAAAATGTCACACCTTACTATCGGATCCACTTAGAATTTAATTAAAACCATTTTAGACCACATTAGATGGTCTTGGGCTCAAAATTCCATGAAAAATGCTGATTTTCGGATTTTTACTGTTCATCAGGTAAAAATCCAGTTTTCTAGCCCAACTTCATAACTTCATAACTTCATCTAGAAAAATCAAAATGGAGTAGTTCAAAATTCTATAAAAAGCTCTTTGAATTCTCTTTCAAGGAAAAATAATCTTATGAACCAATTCCATTTGAAAAAGTGTCAGGTTTTTGTGAAATTCACCTCTGTCCATTTGGCAAAAATCCTTTTTCCAGATTCTGAACCTTAATTTTGAAAAATCAGTAAAAATCATGTAGTTGGCCATTTTTAACGTGCTGCCTATCAATTTGAAGCTCATGACGTCAAATTTAAGCATACTAAATCGCCCTTAAATTCATTTGTAATTTCTCTAAGGGCAATTTGGTCATAAAACCAATTTTATAATCCTATATAATTCTCAAAAAACATTATCCTTATTTTTTCTTAATTTTCTAAGGTTTGGAAATATCTTTTCCATAATTAATTTTAACCAATTTCCTTAATTAGTCAAATTTTCATAATTGGCTTGGAAAACCATAATAATTATTTTCCACCAAAATTCTTCTATTTCTTCTTGTCATTTTTTACCCTTAATTATTTAGGAACATTCCTATTCTTAAATGCAATATTACTGGATGTGACATTTATTCCAGCATATTGGTCTCCAAGGGCAAATGGTTCTAATGCTCAAATTTAAATTAGTTAGCAGTACAAGATAATTAGAAAAATTTTGTATGTTTAATTCTCCAAATCAAGTTCCTCTAAACTCATAAGGAGACAAAAGATATGATAAACATAATAAATAGGATATACACATAACTTTGACTTTTGAGTTAGAGTCCAGATGAATACAAATAAATTTTTAAAATAGTTATGCTATGTTAGAACCATGCAATCTCAAATATAACTTAATAATATTGAAAAGTATCTGTAAAAGCAAAAAAAGAAAACTTGATTCGAGTCGTGTTTGAAGACACTAGCTTAAGAGTTATTCAACTAGACATGGTAAAATGCAAGAACTCCCCAAAATTAAATGAGTCCTTGTAGAAAAAACAGAAAAGCATAGGAACAAAAATATAAACAGAACTCGATGAAATAGCAAATGAGGAGGACTTGCTGCACCTGCGAATATTTACCATTAAATACAACAATAAATAGAACGTTCGATACTATACCATTAAAAATTAGTAGTGCTGTCTTTTTGCCGACACCAGTGAAAACTAATACTCACAGTCGGGATGCTATTTCTTGAGATTATTCTATTGTTCTGAACTTTAATAAGAATGACATACATACCCAGCTGTAGTTCCTCATGCAATCGATTCTCGCACTTGCAAATTAATTAGGTCAACGAAGAATGGGGAAATTAAAAATGGGTGGAGTTAGTTGATACATGCACGTCAATCGCTTAATTAATAATTAATTCGTTAAGATGAACCAACCAGAATTGAATAATTAATTAATTAATCAGCTTCATTGGGAATATATTAAAATAATAATCAAAGGAACCAGCGTTATGTATTCACGGAAATACAATTACTTTGGATGCTTCTATTGGTTATTATATACAGAAAATATCTCATCTTCAAAGTTCAAACAAATTATTGGAAGCCAAAATTATTATATAATTAGTTGATAAATTACAAACCTTCCTTTCCCTTTTTCAAAACCTACGATATCTCTTCTTAGGTGAGCTATCCGAGGCTGGATACAACTACCGATTTTTTTTTTTTTTGTTGGGGTAGTCATACAACTACTGCATTTGGCTATTTTATATATATATATATATATAAAATTAAAGTTTTTGTCATTTTTAAAATACAGTAGTTTTTATATTTTACTTTTCATTCTTGTAATTTTTTTATAAATAATTTTGGTGGACCAAACTACTATAAGAATAAAATGGTGAAATTAATACTAGGAGAATTAACTATCCCTCAATTTTGATACGTGATATATTTCTTCAAGTCCTAAATCTAGGAGCTAGACATGTAACCAATTCATAAAGATTAAAAAAATTAGTTAAGCTAATTATTTCTAAAAGGTATTAATTTTTGAAAATACTCTACCACTTTGATCGATTATATTGAAAATGCCTTGATTAATGGAAAATCTCCTTTAATATTGATATAGTTTTAAAAACAAACTTATAAATGTGGGAAGCAAAGTAAATTGAGATAATATATTTAGGACTAAAATAAACTCCTCAACTATATTTTATATTGGGAAAATCCCAAAAAAGTGATAGCTGAATTTCAAAATTCCAAATCAGTACTAGTTACTACACTCATAAAGAAAATGACTACATTCAAAGAGCAAATGACAACACATTTTTGTAGTAATTCCTGATTTGAAATTTTGAAATTCAGTAGTCACTTTTTTGGGATTTTCCCTTTTATATTTAGGGTAGGAGGAAGTAACGCTTTGATATGACAGAGAGCACTAAGATGTGATTTGTAGCATATATATAGTACTACCTTCAATAATTAATATAAGACTCAATTGACTAATTTAAAATGATTAAGGAGATGAAATAAATATTTTAAAATATTATATTTATTATTTTTTACAAGCTAATTTGCTCGGCTTATAAACTAGTATATAATCTAATAATACACAAAAAAATCATTCAACATATACTATAATTAAATAATTTTTTTAACTTTGTTAATTATCTCAAATTAATCAATTATGTCTTATACTAAATACTGAAGGTAGTATATAGCAACTGTGACCATTTTTTAAGTTAATATAATACCAAATATTAATGCTTCATTTTGTTAAAGGCAGTGAGTACTGTTCGTCAAGGAATGAGAGCCGGATTTTGTGATGATAAAAAAAAAAAAACCATGGGATGTGATATCATAACGTATCAAACACATATGTCATTTATTAACATTTTTCAAATCCATTGTATCTATGATTAAACGTCGCGTATGTAAATTAAATTTTCAGACTAATCTTGTTAGTGTGGAAAGAAAAACTTATGCAAATCAACTGAAGTTGGGTTGAGTGAAATAAACTCAATTCTTTTTAAATAATCTTAAATATTTTTGTAAATAAAAAAATTACATTGAGATAATTATTTTCAAAAGTTAAATAAATATATGTAAAAAAGATCTATGCAAAAATCAATATTGAATATGTATTATAATCCTTGCATACGTGTTGATGAGGGGGGGGGGGAAGAAATTTGTTACAATATTATAACCCTATCCCATTAAATATTTCAAATTTGTTTGTAAGGTGGTGAGATTCTATACAATTTTTGATACTCACGCCTTGGGGCGTGTATGGTTGAGAACTACTTCCTCCGGTCTTTATCATAAGTTTTAAATAACTAATTTATAAATAACAAACTGTTGGTTAATATTAGTTAAAAGTAATAAATAGATTAAAAATATAATTTTGTTTCTAAATATGCTCTCATAATAAATGAGGAAAAAAATTCTCACCAGAAAAAAAAATAAGAAAAATGATAAAAAAAATGTATGGAGAAATGCAATACGAGAAAATATAATAACTGAGAGAATAAATAATTAAAAACAAAAGTTAAAAAATACATTAAATATTAAACCAAATCCCAAATTGAAGTTTATAAAATGGAATACATTTCTTCTCAAATTTGAAATTTATAAATATGATCAAAGGGAGTAATATACTACCTCATCATTAATATAAAATCTAGTTGGGGTTGGATTTGGTCATAAACTTTTAAATATAAAACTTCAATATACTTTCTCTCATTTTTTCCCCCAAAATATCCATATGATTGAAAAGGATAGTTTAGAAAGATCAACATACATTTGTAACAAATAACCAATTTAACTAATTTTTAAATATCTTAAATTAGTTATATAGACAAATTTACAATCTATTGGCATGCTCTTCTATACATGAAAAGTCTTGGGTTGGATTCCACTACAACCTTAAATTGTTACTATCTACTGTTTTCATTCCAAAAAAATTTTAACAAAAATTTTAGCAAAATTCAAAATATAAAGCCAATTCAATAGTTCAAATTCAGAAGTAATAACAAAATCCAAAGTAAAGTGGCCGCCAGCAAGTGCAGGCGCGCTTTACCCGTTTGATACTGATACAAGAATTACTTGGTAAAATGGCTGATCAATTTTATAGGATTCACACGTTCATAAATTGCAAACACTCTTGAGGGGAAATGAAAGGAGAAAGTAGAAAAATTAAAAATTAATTTAAAAAAATGGTTGACCTGAAATATGGGGAGTACGTGTCATTTGATGATTGGAGGACTTGAATAGCTAACTAGTTATAATTTCTAAATACTAATGATTGAGCCACCCCCTTAGTGAGCAACCATTTGCTTTGCAAGACACGCCTCTAAGTTCCGCGTTGACTAAACCCTAATTATTTCTCCAACACTTTTTTTTTGGACTGAATATTTCTCCAACAGTTGCTTGCTTCCCTGTCATCGGCACTTCGTCAAAAATCAAACCCCATTAACCCGGCGCCAAGATCGTAGTAATGAGATCATCTTGTCAATTAATTATGAGGCAACATTATAAAAATTTGAAACCCCACCAACCATTTTTCCGCTTTGCCCCTTAAGAGAGCTTGAAGATTACTGGTAATTTGCAGATAATCAGAGAACAGAGAGAAAAGACAAGAAAAGTCAGGATTCTATCGCTCCATTTTCATTTTTAATAAAAAGGAAAATTAATGGATGAAAAGAAAGATGAATGCTTCACGTCGCAATCATTACCAATATTATTCTTTCCTTCTGGTAAAACTGACCTCAGTGCCAGCTCCGTAGAACTTGACCGAATATATGCTGGCTTATTCATTAATCGCGAATACCAAAGAATAATATCCGAATTAACGAGTCCATAACATTGCATTAATCCATTGATAAACTAAAAAAGAAAAAAGGTAAGAAAACGAAAAACCCTCATTTCGTTCTTCCTACTACTTAATCCGCACGGCCAACTTTGCAAATCTCAAACATAAAGAGGATAGAGCGATCTGGGTTGCTAAGAAAAATTTCAAAGGAGAAAATTTAGTTTGCACAGCAAACAAGAGAAAAAGGAAATAGAGAAAGAAAGGAGTGGTACAGATAGAATCAAAGGAAAAATGAGATTAGACAATAAGGTAATTCTTTGGTTTAATCATGGAGAAGGAGAGGCATTATCGGATCGATCGAAGTGAAGAAGTTGACCGCTACATCTGGGGCAGTGTTCGACCTGTTTGGGAACCATGAAATACATGAGACAGCTCTTGCACCCGGCGACCACCAGGACGTTATTCTGCTTCTCCACCGCCGGACTGGCATGCTCTCTTGACGACGACGGACACGACTCCGAAGACGACTCTTCACTGTCGTGCCAGCTTTCATCTTCGGAGTAGTAGTACTCCCCACCGCCACCGTCTTCTTCCCCTATCCTTCTAGGGTCTTCTCTCGCCTTCATGCCGTTGCTCCAGTTTATATAATATATCTCTCCCGTCTGAAATCAAACCAAAGGAAATTAGAATCAGAGTTTAAGATTGAAGAAATCAAAGTAAATTAGGGCAGGAATGAGGGAAAAGGAAAGAGAAGAGAACAGAGAGACCTTCAAATCGAGGCATTGTTCCCAGTGGTAAGGGAGGGAGATGCTGGAGTTGAGGTCTAAGGTGGGGGCGGCGGCGGCGGCGGCAGCGTTAGAGGTGGATGAAGTGTCTGTCCCGACGGCGTCGGAGACGGAACCTGGACTGGTGTGGTGGTTGTTTAATGAACAGCGCTCCAACGAGGCCGTGATCGTCTCCATATTGGGAGCCGTCATAATTACTTCTTCTTGCTACTACTAAAACCAAGTTTTGGTTGGGGTTATGCGGGGAAAACGGAAGGCTTGAAACTTGAAATACATAGACATAAGAGGTGATGCGGGTCACGCCCCTCGATAGGCGCGTACAGCTAGATAAATGAACTGGTGGGCCCGCGAACTGAGAGCTACAGGCATATACACGGCACGCGCTGCGCAGGAGCGTCCAAGCCACCAATCAGCAGGAGGGGTGAAAGAAGTCAAAGAACTAGTACATCACTTGCTATCCCCAAAAAGAATGCCGGAGGCCTTAGCGTTTTTATATACTCCCTCCGTTGCTTATTACTCCCTCCGTTTCTTATTATAAAAGACATTTGGTGCTTATAGTATGTTTCTATATATAAAAGACACTTAAAAGTTGTCTCTACTTTTTTGTGTTGATTTCCTATTTTACTCATATTTATTGTCTCCAATTCACACTCTCTCTCCTTTCCATTTCTCTTTCTTTTAATAAATTACCATTGTTCTCTCTCATGTTCTCTCTCCTTATTAATGAAGGTATTGTTGGAAAAAAAATTATACTTTTTACATATTAATTGTTCTTAACTAATTTTAAATGTTTTTTTATCAACGTAATTCGGTTATTCGTCTCTTATAATAAGGAACGGAGGGAGTATAAGAGACGAATAACCGAATTACGTTAATAAAAAAAACAGTTAAAATTAGTTAAGAACAATCAATATAATTTTTTTCCAAAAATACCCTAATTAATAAGGAGAGAGAGCATGAGAGAGAATAATTAAATTATTGAAAGAAAGAGAAGTGAGAGGGAGAGAGAGTGTGAGTTGGAGATAATAAATATGGGTAAAATAGGAAATCAACACAAAAAAGTAGAGACAACTTTTAAGTGTCTCTTATATATAGAACATGGCATAAGCATCAAATGTCTCTTATAATAAGGAACGGAGGGAGTATTAATTAACAAAGTTAATCACCACTGCCTCTCTTTATCTTCTCAATAAATAAATTATATTAATATGGAAAAAAATAAAATTTAGAATATCAATATGGTAAAACGCATGAGTTTTGTGCTTTCTATAGATTTCGAAATAAATCATAGTATTATTTTTTAAAAAAATCCATTCTTTTCTCTATCACCCATAGTCTCTTAACATGATACATTAACAAAGTTAATTATTAATTGCTTCTTTATCATGAATTTTATACTTTTTAATTTTTAAAAAAGGATTAATATAATTTTTAGTTCCTTAAATTTGTCCTCATTTTGTTTTCGGTCTTTCAACTTTCTTTTTATTTAAAATATTGATTCTTATAATTCAATTAAAATTTAGATTATTTTGTTCTCTGAGGAACCAAAATCTATGATTTAAAACTTGAGGGGTTAAAACCAAAACGAGGAAGGAGCTAAAGATTATAGTAACGCTTGTAGAAACTTTTAAGTTAGCCCTTTTATTTGTGATAAATTTTTAATATTATAAATAAGTGTGTCTGTGAGATCTAATATATACATATGCACACAAATTTTTTTATAGGGACAGATATTGGTAGTTTAAAATCATAAATAATATTGGCTCAATAACCTATTTATATAAGTATGCTATAAAATTATTAAAAGAGAGTATCTTTAAATGTCATATGGTGCTGGTCGTACAAAAAGTCTTTATCGTTAATCATAAATATTTATTCATGTTGTGAAGATTTGTAAGGGACGACTAGGGAGGAATGGTAGGCAGGGAAAAGAGGATAGTATTGGTAAATAATTTATAGATATTTATACACGTATAGACATTAAGTCTTGTGACACACCATAAGTTCACAACTCTAATAAACCTCGGAATGTCACTGACCTGAACCTTTTGTGTAGCTAAGGAAAATGAGGGAGAGGGCTCACGAGACGGCAAGGTTTTAAAATGTGTGGAAAAGAAGGGTTTGGAATATGTGGAAGAGGCCCAATGCCCATCCGTCTGCACTTATTCTGTTTGTGGAATCTGTTTCTCAAATGTTGCGCCCTTCTTCTGACAACCTCACACGCCTTTTTTTGGTTCTCTCTCATCTTATATATTCCCCTCCTTCCTTACTTACGCCCATTCCAATTCCTTTCATTGAACTAAGCATTCAATATCATACCTTTCATTAAACTGATAAAGACATTAATTTACAAATAAGGAGTCCAATCATGGTTAAATTGGAATCAACACTCAATCATAATTATAATAATAGACTACTCCCTCCTCTCATAAATATTAAGAGTCTTTTAAAAGAAAAATTTTGGTCTAAAATATAAAAGATTCACAATATAATTAATGATAGTTTTTCCTTTTTATCTCTTTTTTAAAAAAAATACAGAGTTTTTAAACGCATATCAGATAAGAAAAAATTTTCAGTCACATTTTTTAATAAAGATAAGATAAGTAACTTCTATTAATTTAAACTCATTTAAATTGGCTAACATTCATTTATCTATGAGAAAGTTTAACTAATATATTATATTATGGTTAGGAGGGACCGAGGGAGTACCTCTTATCCTTATTAATATACAAACCTGATAATTAATTCACAAATGTTGAGAAAATTAATTAAGTGACTTATTTGTAGCAAATGGGTGTTAGCATTTCTAAATTATCTTTGCTAGTTATGTGCATTGGAACTACTTATTAATGAAAACTCCATAATATGTGCAATCAATAGAAATATTTTGAGAAAAATTATAAATTTGAGAGATAAAATAAATTGAGATATTATATTTAAGAGTAAATTGAACTCCTTGTCTATTCCTTATACTAAGGACAATAGATAATAACTTACTTAAAATATACAAAAATAATTATAAGAATAGGCTAGTCCATCAAAATATGGTGATTTGAGTAAAGATCCAACATTTTTTCTGTAACAATAAAATTTTTTATTAAATAACTTAAAGTACGGTAAAATTTAATTTGGTTAAAATACTCTTATATTAAAATCAGAGCTATACAAATATGTTTAATTTCTCATAACGTGACGAATCAAAGCTCAAGTCCCACTAAAAAAGCTATTCACATCTAGAGCATGACAGTATTTCGAACAGGATTCTTTCTTATAGAAAAATAAAAGAGGATTCACTTATATCCTGTCCTAAAAATTTTTGAGATGAAACAAAAGTAGGGCGAGACAAAAATATTTGGGGATTAAAGTGTCCTATCATGATATATTTTTTTTTTAAATTTTATAAATTTATTTTACTTATCATTGATATAATAATGTTATAATTTTTATGATTATATTGTTTTCAATTCATAAGTTTTTTTTAATGGGTTATATGATATTTTTCAGAGGATATTTTGAGTTTATATATTTTTTGTCTTTCAAAAAGAAACATTTTTCTATGTTAATTTTCAATTACTATCAATTTTTAGCCTATTTTTATTTATTTTTTATATAATTTTTACTATGAGTTTTTATGCTCTAAATACATTTGGTTTTTCAAGTTGAAAAAATACATTTGGTTTTGAAATAAAAAATTCAAAAAAAATAAAAAAAAATAAACAGGACATCATTGTCTCATTCAGGTTACGTCCCGTCCCAAATAAAACGAGACACCGTTAGAATGGGATGCAACACTATTGGAATAGGATGGTACACGAGATGGAAAAGGCTGTCTCACCTGAGTCTGTTCTGTCCCATGAACACCCCTAAAGATAGCTACGCTTACAAATAAAATACTCTTATATTAAATTAAAATATAATAATACTTGATCTTCATTACCCGTATTTTTATTAAAGGGTAAAACAGATCTATTAGATATTAATTGTTAGAATAAAATCCTCTAATCAATTTTCTATTTTCCCTTTCAAGGACTCTACTCTATTTCAAAAAAATACATTTTAGTCCAAACCATTAGTACCGTTAAAGAATGATTAAAATATTTTAAAAATATATTTTTAATTTAATAATATATTAAAATAAATCTTATTTATTGATTTATCTCTCACCATATTAAATCTTTAATTTATTTTTTTACAATTTATTTCATATTAAATAATCATCAGTTTTATAGTTTTAGTAAATTTAGACAAAATCCAAGTAATTTTTACTTTATAAAATATTAACAACTCGTTCAAAAATCTGAGTAATTTTTTAATTAATATACGTGTAATAAAATATATTTTAAAATTGTCATATTAATATAATATCTTAAGGACAATACTTATAACAAGTTTCTTATATCTATTATGTCAAGTTCTTCAATCACACATGACCATGTGTCTTATTTTTGAAATATTAACATTTAATAGCATTTAATTCTAAATCCACATGAAATAAAAAATGACACATACTCATGTGTGATTAGAGAACTTGGCAAAATGGATTTAATCACAATGTCAATGGCTTTAGTGAGTGACACAAAAGTGAGCAATGGTGAAAACTTGAACAAAAGATATCTAGGCTAGATCCAGATACAGGAAGAAACCCTTATGATACAAGAAAAGACTGAGTATAGACAGGCAAATCCCTAACATAAGGCTAAAATCAAGAATGTAAGCTGAAAAGACTTGACAAAAAGTTAAAACAAGAAGGGTCTAAGATAGCAAAGTACCATGATTCGAGCCTATCAGCACTAGTGCATCAGATTTCCATAAGCATTTTTTAGTTAAGCGTGCTCAGGCAAGAGTAGCCCAATAATGGGTAACTCCCCAAGAAGTTATGTAAAAGTATGCAAAGGCCAGAAAACTAAGCCATTTTCAGTAGAAATGCATAAAGTTCAAGTAGATGGAAGAAAAGATAAGAATGTAAGAGACATTCTCCTCAGTTAACCTCTTAGTCAGTATAAAGATAGAGGTTTAGCCTTGAAATTTCAAGGACGAAATTTTTAAAAGAGGGAGAGAAATGTCACATCCCAAATTTTAGGCCTAGAAGCCTAGAAAGTAGCCTAAAAAAGGTAAGCTACTAAGCTTTTTTGAGCAGAAGTCCTAAAGATATGAAAAGAAGCTAGAACGGGAATGGGGACTAAATTGTAAAGTGAGAGAGTTTTTAAGGGCAAAAGTGTAAACAAAGTTAGGGACTCCAGGAGAGTCTTAAGGGCTCAGAAAGGAAAAATAGGTTAGGCGTAGGCCTAAGGTTGAGCTATAGGCCTCAAAGTGATGATTCATGAGGTTGAACCCAAGTACAGGCAAAACTGTAATTTCAGAAAATCACGGGCCAATAGGGGTAATTATAGAAAGTATACAAAAAATTTCAGAAAAATCTCAAAAAATTGGAAAATTGTGCATAGAAGCCTTTTGATAAAGATAAATGATAAAAATACCTCTACAGTAGCTTTAATGGAATTTTTAGTATAGTGGCTCAGTTTGAAGTAATTATTTAGATGCAATAATTTGAGCCATGAGGACGCCTGAAAAATGTACATAAAAAGGGAGAATAAATAGTTAAGAGGCTAAAGAAGTTTATAAAATTAGTCTCATTCATAGAAGGCTAGTAGAGTGGCTTTAATAAAATATAAAGTCCAATTGTGTCCCTAAGAGGCATTTTATGGAAAATTTAAAAAGAAATTGTTAAAGGAAGAGTTATGGCCCAAAAAAATTCATAGAATTTTCCTATAATAAAAGAAAGTTTACAGAGTAAAAGAGGAATTTTCTGAGCTCCAGAAGGCCTTTAAAAGAGTTGAACAAATGTGAGTCAAGTAAATTAAGAAGAAACTTGGAGTTCAACTTTGATCCAAGGTTGATGATCTAATCTTCTCCATTCCTTTCCATGAGATTTTGCCATATGGCTTAGTGAGGCAAGAAAGAAGTTTGATGATGTCAAGGGTATGATGTCATAAGGACACTTGACAATTTCTTAAGGAGAAAGACTTGAGTTTAGGACAAGTGGCCTTTAAAATTGTCACATTTTATCAAGGGAAAAGTTGGTGGCTTAATCTTGACCATTCATTAATCTCTTTGCCTTAGGTCCCTCATCTTCTTGTCTTCCATCTTGATCAAGCCATATGTCTAAGCTTCTACATTGCTTACTCCTTGTGACATCACACCTCTTACATCACACCTTGCCATGTGTTTCATAATTAAACCACTTAGCTTATGATTTTGCCATTTATAACTTGATTAGACTACATTTTCAATGATCTCGTCATTTGTCTTTTTGCAATATTCCTACCAATGAGAAACCTTACATCTGGCATGAAAGAGGGGAATAAAAGAGAATTGAAAAGCTTCTCCAACAAGCTTTCAAGTTACCAGTCTCATTTGTATCTTACTGGTCCTTTTTTTCCCCACATGCTTCCTTAGAATTTCTAACCAATAAATTGGCCCACATGTGGTGCCATCTTAAAGGAGCATAGAAGAAAATAGTTAGCTCTACTAATAGGCTACTTAGCCTCACTAAGTCACACAATAGAGATTCTGCTAAATCTGGTAGATAGAGGACTGTTTAAAATATACCTGTACTGCATTCTGATTTTTCAACTGTCCATAAATATCTGCCGGTGACTTGTTAGATGACTCAGTGGTATCATAAATGCACCTTGGCGACTCAACATGCTAACTCAATGCCTTTATTAATGCAATCTTATCTCTTTGTCTCCTATTTAGGGGATTGGAGTATTTTATTCAATCTAAGGCTCCAAAAATTCATCTGTTTACACCATAAAATTTCTTTAATTTTGGAGAAAATCTTTGAATTTTCTCAGACCATAACTTAACCTGCAGGTATTTCTTTTTAAATTTTTTGTAAAATACCCCTAAATGGTAAACTTGAGCCTTAAATATTCTTAAAGCCATTATACTGGCCTTCTTGAGATGAGACTAATTTTATAAATTTCTGTATCTCTTACTCATGAATTCCCATTTTTACTTACTTTTTTAAGGTTTTCTCACGGCTCAAATAATTAAATCTTACTACAAACCTCAAAATGAGCTATATTCTTAGAAATTTCATTAAAGTCATCTCAGGGGTATTTTCGTCATTTCTCCTTACAAAAATGTCTTAAAATGTCATTTCCCATTTATTATCGTACATTGGCTATGCAATCAATGGGTACATATTTTATGCATAAGACCAGGATGAACATAGCACAATGCAAAATAATAGTGTAACATGTTGGAAATTGTGCCATAGGGGCCAATCATTATGTTTTGAACATTGTTAATTTATGAGTTTATTAATTACGTTATCATATTATTTGCATGTTTACTGTGATAACTATCCTTGTATAACTCATGATTATCCTAAATGTCCCTGGTCGGTCATCTATGTGGGAGCAAAGATGAAATAAGACCAGTATGACTTTAAAGATATATAGAGATATAAATTAAAGTCATAGGCACATGTAAGAGTACAAGGTGTTGGACCGACCCGCTATGAGAGAGCTGCATGGGTTAAGTCATAAGCTTCTCTCATATACAAACCATGTCACTGTGCCCTTTGACCTGAGATCATCATGGATTCATACATGAGAAACGCTTAGCTTTGACCTAGTCAAAAGTCACTTTTGACCAAGTGATCATAAAGACCATGTTCAGGCTTAGTGGTTTTTCATGCGTAGGAATGTGAATGGTCAAGATGGAATTTGTCCCTCACATTCGTAGAGAGACATTACTGGGCCCCTCGATGAGTGAGTCTGAGAAATGTATGGCCATACTATAATGGAAAGGTAGTTCCATTTCTATACTCAGACTACTCAGGGATCGAGAAAGTAACGGTCATGGATAGGAGGATGACGTTCTCCATGCCTCATCCATGACCAAAATGTCGTGAGACAAAAGGGACGTGATATGGTTGTATGAAAGGTTGCATCGTTCAATGATCCTCATATGATTTGGGTAGTCGTGATGTCTTGCTAGAGACCGCTTACGACTTGTGGGTCATTATAGTTAATGGCCCATTGCCAACTTCATATGGGCCTACAGGGTCGCACACAAAATAGCCCGACACGAGTTATGATGTCCAGATTCATTGAATCTAAGATATGTCCAGATTCAATGAATAATATAGGGTGGACGTGTGTATATATATATATATATATAAATTCGTATATATATATAAATATAAAAGATATTAATTGTTAGATTTAATTTATAAGGATAAATTAAATATATACAAATTAATTCCGTCATCTCTTTATTAAATAAATAGGAGAATTAAATGTGTGAGACGGATTTAATTTAAACCATATTTATTTAATTGTTCTCTTATCTGATTAGGCAATATTTGATATTGTATTAATTTCGGAATTAATTTAGAGTTAATTTCGAAATTAAATATTATTAATTAAACCTATATAGCATCCTATATATTGGTATGAGGAGCTAGGGTTTAAGCAAGAGAGAACCAACACCTAAGAGACGGCCAAAGAGAGGAGAGAGGACGGATTCCTAAAACCCTAGACGGACATAGGCGCTAGCACGCCGTTCGAGGTTGAGGGCTACTCGTGTGGATACCGGTAGAGGAAGCCGACCGGAGTTGTCGACTTCGAACGACAAAGGAGGCACCAGAAGCATCCTGAACGGCCGAATCATCAAGTCACCAGGGAATCGAACGCCTAAAGGTAATGCTTCTTACTACCTGACTTAAACGCGATCGGTAGATCCGGGAAAGGGAATGAAAGTTTTAAAATTTCGAGTTGTTTTTCCGCTGCGCGTCGTCTTTCAATTCCCTTCATAACACTTATTGCTGGGTTGTGGCATAAACCCTGTCTATGCACAAATGTCATATTTTGGTGTCATTGAATGCATATGGGAGTTAGATTACTCGATGTTTTAGGACCCCTGCTTTCAGATGCAAGTGGGTTAATAACAACAATGGATTAGGGATAGATGAGTTAGGGTTTATTCAGATGGACCTTTCCAAAGTTGGGTATAAAGATGATCCTTTTATTTTAGCCTCTCAAGAAAAACAAGTATTTTTCATTCCAAATCTTGCTAAGAAGAATTGGTTCATTGTACTTCTATCAAATAAAAATCATAAAAAAGATGGCACTGAAGGTAATGAATACATAAATATAGATGAGGATGATCCTATGTTTGAGATATTAGGATCAGAAGATTTTGATGTTGATAAAGATGAAGATGAGAGTGAACTCTTATATGTTAGAGATGATCATAAAGAAGGAAATTGGTCAATGTATCAATTCAAAGTACTAGAAGATTCAAGAGAAACACAATTTTAAATCAAACAAGAAAATGAAAAAGAACATGAGTTTATTAAATTTAGTTGTATGTTTCATTTTATTTTTAAATTATTTTATTTACTTTTCTCAACTTTCTCATTATTAACTAATGTTTTGTCTGCTTTAATTATTTTGTAGGAAAATGGATTCTCTAACTGAAGATGATGTCGATATTCCTGAGGAGAATGAGGATAATGTCCCAGTCCCTTTGCATATTGAAAGAGAGAGATATGAGCATGATATAGCCCGTTGTAGGACCATTATAGCTAAGTTGATCAAGTTGAGAAATAAGGGAATCAAGTCATCAATTGAGTGGAATTCCAAGGGGCAACCAATTGGAGTCAATTGCAGCAAATTTACTAGTTTTATTAGTATTGCAGTTCGAGATAAAGTCCCTTGTACATTTGATTATTGGAGAAGAGTCCTGAAATAGTATAAGAACTTGGTTTCGAATGAAGTAGCAGTAAAATATTAATTACTCTAACATCCTTATTATTTTTCTTATAAGATCACACTTCAACCAATTAAATACGGTTTTTTCTTGTAGTCCTATTTTGTTATTGATGAGATTCGAGAGGGGTATGTACTAGTGAAAACTAGCACTCTTCTAAGAAAGTCTCATGCTGATCTAGTCAAATACTATTGAGAGATGATGATGAGAATATCATCCCAACACCATCGAGTTTATGTGACGGTATCATCAATAAAAAACAATAAGATATCTTTTTGGAGTCACATACAATTGAGTAATTTCAGGTAATAATAGACTTTTCCAACTATAATTTATATGTAATTAACATATGTTAATATTAATAATTTTCATCTAAATAGGAATTAAGTGACAAAAATCGGTCCCAAGCGATAAACATGAAATATCGCTATAGACAAGAATGAATAGCATATGAACAAATAGAGCAAAAACTGGTATATGCACTAATAATTGTTTCATATGTATAATATTTGTTAGAATCACTTTCAACTTCAAATAATTCTAATATGTAGATAAAGGAATCAAACTTAAATGCTACACAATTATCATGGCATGTGTTGTGGCTGGCTGGTTGCACTAACAAGAAAGATGAAATTGTTCATGATGAAGTTAGAAGGTTACAAAGTATTGTGTAAGTATTATATGTTCCATTAAGTAGTTTTTATTTAAATGATTCTATTTTATAAAAAATAATTTTATCATTCTTTTTTATGCTAGCAATCAATCACACAAGAATCACTAGATGAAACCCAACGTATTAGACGTAAGGATTTGCTTAGTAAGCATTAGATGTCCCTGAAGTTCCTGGTCGTGTTCGAGGCGTTGGTTTTAGAGTGACACTGACATCTTATTTTGGACCCCAAAAGCGCTACAGTAGAAATGAGATTTCACAACTAAAAGAGGAAATGAATTCTTTCAAGCAGCAAATACAGAATTTTTTTTTTGAACAGACTCGTGTATTGCAACAAAAAAATATGCAATTAATGGACCAGTTGCAGAGCTGCATACAATATGGGGTGGGACCAAGTATTCGCAAATGTGATAGCCTAAGTGTAAAGGACAGTTGTACTTTAGTTCCTAAAGTCCCCCTTCCTTTGGTAAATTTTCTCAAGTTTTTTCTCTACTTAATTTTCAAATTTCTTTATAATTTCTTCTTTGTTGACTTTATTTTTTTTTGGTAGGGAAACTCAAATTGCAAGTTGTATTTAGATCAATCTTTTAAGCATGCAGTTGCTATGGGTGTTGTCTACAACAATGTAATGAAATTATGCACAATTCACCATCACCTCAGAATACACTCTATGTAAGGATCAATGTTTACATCAATGAAGATGCTCAATTACCATTTCCTCAGATGAGCAAACAATGGTGAAAGATGTTGTGGGTGCTTATGTTACATGGCCTATAGGTCTCATTGAGCCATTTCAAAAGGTAATAAATTTACTTTTTTAAAATACTTTTTCATATATATTTTAGAAATATTTGATTTAGTTTGATGATTTTTATAGGTTACAAAATAAAAGAGCAAACAAATTCAATTGGTTGGCAGCAACTTTATGGGTTCAACAAGTGTATCAAAAAAGAAAGGCTAGCAAGTCAAATAGGTCAAAAACAAATTACCTCACATCGTAATCAATTGGAATTGATTGCACCTAATTTTTTTCGAGAAGGAAATGGTATTCAAGTGGAGTTTGATAGGCATATCTACGACACAAGTGATATATTTGATAATGTTGATTGGCATGTACTAAATGACATACTTTATCATAGGTGAGTTGGTGCTATGACTATTAACATATAGATTAGGTATTCTATTATTCTTATTATTTATCATTTAATGTTATTAGTTTTAATCTAATTATCTGTTTTTACATGAAGACACTTTACCATGACGTATTGATGGACACTAAGAGATCTGTACAATTCTCATTTGTCAATCCCTATATGATAGGCCAGTATACTGGAAAAAAGGACATCGACTTTCAATCTAACTTGGTTAAAGAGTATTTCTCAGCAAAAGCAGCTTATAATATGTTGTTTCTAGCACTATTCAATGCAGGGTAAGTCATCAGCTGTACTTTTATGAGTTATGATATTTGTTAATCATTTTGCTACTTTTGATTTAATTAAACAATTTTTAAAAATTTTTTAGGCAATACTAGATATTGATTGTGATCAATCCAGCAGTACCTTTAGGTCCCCTTATTTACTATTTGGATCCTTTAGAGCATAGGCAACCAAGAGACCGTCCTGATATGATATGGTTGTTTAGTAGGTAAGTGTCTGCCCATACTTGTGTACATGTGTATATTTGTATGACTGAATAACCAATTTAATCTCAAATTTATTTTATTAGTGCATTGATTGGCTATTAAAGTTCTCCTAGATTGAGTTATTCTAAAGCTGCTAACACCTCAAAAAGTTATGTGTGGAAGAAAATTAAGGCATTTATTTCAATTCTTAAGTTTTGAAAATAAATTATTTGTATTTATAAATTGATTTAACTATTTGACGATATTGTTGCATTGCCCTTTCCAACCCAATAATAATGATTCTGGTTATTATATTATGAGATTCATGAAGGATATTATTACTCATGATCAAATTTTTATTCCTAACAATGTAAGTAGTTTTATTTTCACTTTATATTATTTATTAACTTTAATTATTGTCTAATACATATTTTTCAGTGATTTTAATTGGCTATGTAAATTATTCAGCAGTATTATGAAAATGCATATTGCACACACTACACTGACAACCAAGTAAATGAAGTCATTGAAAAGTGGTGTAGATATGTGTTCAAACAATTCTTTATATAAAGTGGGTAGCTGCTTCTCTTTTATGATTTGGCTTTAGTTGTAGAATTAGAATTAGATTCATTTTGTTTACAACTGTTGTCAATATATATAGTGGTAATATAAGTTTGTTAATTTAATTAGCTATGTTGTTCTAAGAATTTTATTGTATGTCATTGATCTCTAATTTTTGCTGGCATTTGAGAAATTTCTATGTAAGTTCTGTAAATGTGGTTTTGGAAACACTATAGAATACTAATTATTTTTTTTTCTTTTTTACAAAAAACACTTTTGAAAGGGCCATAGCAAGTAGTACTTCCTATAGTGCTTTCTTAATGAAGCGCTACAGGAGTGAGCAACACTCTTGTAGCGCTTTCTCAAGAAAGCCCTATAGAAGGGGGACCTCTGGTAGCACTTTTTCCCCCTCTTGTAGTGCCTTTTTAAGAAAGTGCTATAGGAGGTCCACCTACTATAGCGTTTTGAAAGCACTACAGCTTATACCCACATTCTTTCGTAGCAGATGTTAATGTAACATTTTTAAAATGCTACAAAAATAGAAAAATAAACATTACAGTTAGTATTTTTTGCAGTAGTGATTGTTCCTCGAATACCTCCTATGTGATTGGGGTATTTCTTTCTTCCAATACTAACTTAGTGTTTTCCATCACCAATAAGCTTTCCTTTCTAGCTTGTAGATAGCCATTTGTGCCTTGGTCTTCGATAGACAATCAATAACTTTAAATATCTTTTCTAGCTAGGCTACTAAATCCTCAGCTATTTGCATGTCAAACACCCCTTCAAAGGCAAGGAATTTGAGTTTGTAGAATCGACTGATCCATTACTATATATCTTGTTCTACTACTGGTCTCGCCTGATCGATTAGTGGACCTTAAGGTTGGATTGGTTACTATGGCACACTAGCCATCCCTTACTAAGGTTGCAGGTTTACTATTGTTGCTACTACTGCCACTGCTACCACTACTGCTGCTACAGTGTCCTACTCTTGTTCTTATAGAACCTAGTTAGCTCGAATATCTTCCATAGTCTGCTGTTGCTCTTTTAATCGATTCATGATTACTTGAATCGGATCCACAGGGGGCCTAATAGGGTTCCTTAAGTTGTTCCTTGTTCCAACGTTTCTTCAAGCACTACGCATTTTGTTTTGTTAAACTACAAAAGGAACAGAGCTATATTATATATTAAACTCATATTTCACTTCTACTTTGTATAGTAGGTAGCAAGTTAGTTATACATAACAGTACTTACATAACATTCTACTCAAAAGTTCAGCCTATAACACACAATCATATGTGAAAAATGCAATAAATCAAAAAGTTCTACAGCGTTAGCCATCTATTTGAAAGTAACCGATATCGGATGATAGAAATAATAGAACCATGACACCAGATATCTGTATACGGAGTACTTATAACAACGCATTAACCCATATTGTATCATCCATTATGCGATCCCCCCATGTAACTATATGATATAGGATTCTTATTTGTTGTAGGAATTCCAGATATACTTGAATTCCTCTAACATTGCACCATACATAGGGAACTCTGTCAGTACCGGTAACAATCTCACATTGTGTCTAGCTTTGTTACTGTCTAGTTTAGGCACTGGATAACTCCGTGTATCGTCCCTAATTGCTACGTCTGATACTATAGAAGAATAAACATCTTCTAATATTGTGGCACAATATCCATATAGAGGGTCAGGGTCATCAGGGTCTTCTTACTGCTCTCTTTGATGCCATGCTGGATAATCTTTACTTGGCATCCTCTTATTCAAGGTCTCCTCAAAGTTAGAGCTGGGAAAGCAAGCCAGCCCGTGGGTGGTAAGCTAGCTTGCCATAGCTCGTGGCCTAAACAATGGGGGTTGCTTCAACCAGCATTTTGGCATACTGGCAAAATGCCAACCCTAACCAACTATGGTGGGTTGGCGGGCCAGCCCACTAATTTGTTTTCAATGTTTTTTTTACAACATATGTTTAAAATATAAATTTATCCAAACTGTCACTAAAATACAATTACAAATTATACAATCCCGATTAGATCAATAAATCCAACACACATAAACTAGAAACATAATTAACATTCAACAAGTCTTAACATACAAAATTTTCAAACAAAATAGGTTTAATCTAATGATTTTCAATATGTAATTGTGATATTGGAAGCAATATCTGAAGCATCCAAAAGATCAACATTAATAATGTCCTTCTTCTTGACCTCAAACTCAGACGTATCTAACATATATAGGAAAAAGGTGTTAGCATATTTACTATTATGGTGAGCCTAATATATACAAAAAAAAATATATTACCACTTGGAAAACCAAGAATCCAATTATGAGTCCAAATAAGGGCTTGAACATTTTCCGGGAGAAGAGAACTTCGATATTTTGTGAGAACCTGTGAACCAATGCTAAAAGCTAATTCACTAGCAACTGTAGTAATTGGAATACTAAGAATATCACATGCCATCTTTAAAAGGCATGGAAACCTAGCTGCATTAGTCTTCCAATATTTCAAAACATTAAATTTCATAAACAAGTTAGGATCAAGTGGCACTTCTTCCAAATAATAGTCTAACTCAGACTTTTTAATTGATGTGGCATCTTTGCTCTTGCATTTAAGATAATTCTGTAGTATATAATCATTAAAATAAAGATTTAATAAAAGCTAGGTAATCAAAATGGACAACAAAAAAGATATTTAAGTTATAACTATTGAAGAATTTCAAACCCACCCTAAAAGCTTTCAAGTAGGTGGTACCTTCATCACCACTATCATAAGAGATAGAATTAGAAGGTGGTGCTGCCATCTCAGCTCTCACATTGAAATTAGAAGTTGAACTTGATTCTCTAATAAAAGGGACCGAAGATGAAGATAATGATCCCATATTTTTATAATAATCGAAAACATAGTATAACTTG
This sequence comes from Neltuma alba, assembly GCF_004799145.2. Taxonomy (NCBI): domain Eukaryota; kingdom Viridiplantae; phylum Streptophyta; class Magnoliopsida; order Fabales; family Fabaceae; genus Neltuma; species Neltuma alba. The sequence goes on along the minus strand of NW_021632390.1, from coordinate 90,509 downwards.
CTCCTAATGTTTTCAAACTTATCATTATAATTGATGGGATCAAGATTTGAGTAAGAAAACTTTATGACATCAAACTTCATTCGTGGTTCAAGAACAATTCCTAGAGAAAGAATTACACTATAATCACTCCAATATTTGTCAAACTTTTCAACTATTCTCACAGCCATATCCTGAATCACTGGATCTTCATCATCCAAGTATGATTTTAACATTAACTCAATTGTAAATATCTACACGAAATACATGTTAGTAGTGGGATATGATGAGCCAAAAATCATGTCTGTTGTCACTACAAAAGGCTCTAAGAATGTGCACATCTTTTCTGCTTTAGACTATTCTTTATTTGTTGGACAATAGTGATAATGGGTGTCATGAAAAGCTAAATTAGCAAAAGCACAACGATATCTAATAGCACTTTCAAGCATTGTATATGTTGAATTCCATCTAGTTGGCACATCTAGCCTTAAACCCATTGAAGCTTCAATACCCCCAACATTATCACAACAGTTCTTGAAATGAATGAACCTTGCCTGTGATTGCTTTACATATCTAATGCTCTCCTTGATTTTATGCATAGCATCACTTGTTACTTTCAAGCCCTCCTGCACTATGATATTTAGGATATGAACACAACATCTCACATGAAAAACTCTCTATTGCATATCAAGCTATTGGTTAAATTCAACTGTTCTTTTAACATATTTTGCATATTATCATTTGCTGAAGTATTATCCAAAGTAATAGAAAATACCTTTTTATTAATCCACTAGTCCCTCAATATATCATGTGTCCTTTTAGCCAATTCAATTGCAGAGTGAGGAGGATCCATCTTAGAGAATGCAAGGATTTTGCTATTAAGCTTCCATTTATCATCAACAAAATGAGCAGTCAAATAAGGATATCCTTCACCAGTTATAGAAGTCCAACAATCAGAAGTCAAACACACTCTACAAAGACTGTCCGCTAATGTTTTCTTTAGGATCTCTTTTTGAATAAGATAGAAATTCCAAACATCCACCACAGTAGTTTTTCTGTTCATATAATCAAGATTTAAATATGAAAGTTAATCCCTAATTGCATCATACTCAACAAAGGAATATGGAAGATTAAAGGAATATGGAAGATCATGTTTAATAATAGCAAAAGCAATCCTATCTCAGACCTTGTTATGGTCAATTTGTCTAGCCCTCACATTCCCTACTTGATCTATCATCATGGCACCAATGTTCTTATATTTTGGAAGAGACACACACATATTAATATGACACCGGAGAGTTGAAGTCCATAATCCTTACCACCAACTATATACACTTTTCCATACCCATTACATATAGCCTTTTCTTTACCATCTATAATACTTTTAATAAAAAACTTCTAAACCTCAGATGTTGTTTTTTTTCCCTTTTATTTGATTCAGGCATAGAAGACACAGGTGGAGCATGTTCATCTTGAACAATATTACTTTCAATAGCATTGTCAAGATGCTTTCTTTTATTTACCTCATCACCCATTTTGGTTTAATAATGTATACTGCAAGAGACATTCCACATTTCCATTCAGTAATTACAAGAACAAGAAAACATTAAATAAAAATTAAATTCTATTAATCTATTTCAATCAGATCCAAACAGCCAAACATAACTAAACAATTTGAAATTTAACCAAAGAAAGAACAATCAATCTATCAATCCAGTATTCCAATCACAATTTTAGCCTTAACAAGTGTTAAATTAATGACTTAATCAATCCAGTATTCTAATGAATTAGTAAATTACCAAGAGTGAGAGGAGAGCATAGATCAGGTGAGCAGTCAGCAAAGTGGTTGAGTGTACGAGGCAGAGAGTAGGAGGGAGAACTGGGGAAGAGAATAATCGTCGATGGAGCACGAGGGAGACTTAGAGTAATGAAGCTTGACAAACTCAGGCTGGAGCTTGATGACAATAAAGAAGGGAGATAAACTCAGGTGACGCGAACAGGATCTTTGTCTTTGCCTCTAACCTGTGAGAGAGAGTACGAGACTAGCTACTAACTCTAAGAGCCCCTAGTCGCCGTTGGTAGTCACTAGAGATGAGAGTGAGTGAGATTGAGGTTAAGAATTTGAGTTTGAGACTTGAGAGATGAAACATCCTTGCTTTGATTGCATCTTAGAGTCTATTTAGAACCATTTCTAACCACTTTGAATGGCCTTAAACTCATAAAAATGTAATTAGGACGTTGCTCATGGAAATACTGTTCACTATGCATTTTTCAGATTATAGGTCCAACTTTGAAAAATCATAACTAATTCTAGAAAAATTGTATAGAGGTGTTCTAAAATTCTACTTGAAGCTCTTTCAATGTTATTTAAGAGAAAAATATCAAACAGAACTTATCTTTGACTAGTTCATACAGTTTATTCATTAAACTTTACTGTTCATTTGGTAAATATTAGAACTTCCAGATTTCTTGTCTCAACTTTGGAGATTCATATCTCCTTGTGTACACATCCAATTGACATGATCTACTCTTGATTAAAGCTTAGCATATGTACTATAAGCTTGCCAAATTTTGTGACTGAATTCATTTATTTGATAGGTCAAACTAGAGTTGGAAATTGATTGCTCTAGGACCTACGTTTTTCTCTTTTCCTTTACTTGCTTTAATTCTTTTTATTACTTTGGCATGCATGAATTGGGCTTACTCTTTCTCATTTATTCTCATACATTTTCATTCATGCCATAGACATTCTAATTAATCACAATGCATCATTGGCATCTATAAACATAACTTACATAATCAGAGAATTATACATTAAGTCTTGATCTTAATCATTAACATCAATAATTCTCCACTTTCTTTTCCTTCCTTCTCATGCCATTATTACCCATCATTGATTGACCTAAATGGTTGGTTAGGGAGGGTGAGATTCGAGGGAAGCTCAGCAGCAAACAATACCATATGTATTAAATGCAACTTGCTTATTCTCTTGTTATTTAGTTACAGATTAGCATGCTTAATGCTACCTACTTGATGCATGGACATGGAGACATAATCTACTCATCATAAAGAGTAATTACAGTAGCTAAAACATATCACAACAACATTCAAACATCACATACATATCAATATCCAAGCATACAACATCAAGCAATGATAATAAGTAAGTTCACTACCTTGTACTTCAAGCTTTCCTCTTGCTTTTCCTTTGACTCCTTTGACTTCCTGATAGAACCCTATCTTTATATGGTTTTCTCAAGTGTTTTCTAATATTTTGCAACACTTTTATCCTTATTATTCATGCATTTATAGCTTTTTGATTACATTGATTCATGCATTGCATTTTGCTGTTTAAGGGGTAAAAAAGGGGTCAATTTTCTCTCCTTATTTATAATTGCTTGATCCGTAATCAGTTAGTCTTTACAAAGCTCTTTGTTATGATTTTCAAGCAATTGTAGAAGGACCTAAGATCCAAGATAGAGCATTAATGGAGCCACAAAGTTATAAGGACCAAAATACAAGAGTTGGAGTGTTCTGCCTCCCTAGGTCGTGGTATGGATTGCTGAAGTCACAACTTGGATACCCTTTTAATGGAACTACACGTTTTGGAGCTAAGTCAAGACGGAATGCTCTTTGTCACGACATGATATTTTCAGGTCATGCCCTAGGCCCCCACGTCGCGACCTGACACTTCTGAGGTCGCGACTTGAGTGCATTAAGTAAAACTATGCGTTTTGGAATAGGTTTCTGAGCTTTTATGCCTAAGGGGGACAACCACCATGAAAGAGGACTTCTCCATTCTACATATTTGTAAGGATAGAAACCACCATCATTTCCTTTGAAGTCTCTATTGATTCCATACCCAAAACCTTCATTTTTCTTCACTTCTTCCTCATTTTCTGTAATTTTGAACCGATCAAACCACTCCAACCATCTTTTTCTCCATTTTTCCAACTGTATTTTTAGCTTCACTCATGGCTGTTCATACCTGAAGCAATTGTAATCAGTTAGAAGACATGAGAGGCTAAATCTTTAGCCTCTTGGTGATGGAAGACAAAGCTTGGGCTCAAGGACTTAATAGGGGAGTTATTAGTCTAAACTTGTGCTTAATTCTTTGTTAGAGATTTCTAGATTTAGGAATTTTTGAATTTGTATCAGACTTGGTTTATGATTGTAAATCTTATGTTTAGACTACTAAATGTATTTGGATTGGATACTGTTAATGTTGGATCATTTATATAAATATATTAGTTTTTGAATCCTTGTGTTCAATTGATTATTAGTGATTATTGATGATTAATCTGTGTGTTTGGTATTCTATGATTGTCGATTGACATTCTAAGGACTTTGCATTATCCATTCATTTACACTCTAAGTGGCTTTCAACGATGTTTTAAAAGGTGTTAATTAACTTTGATTAAAGTGAGTTTTCATTAATTAAGACATTGGACTCAAGTGATTACTTGGGATTTTTCTTCAGACTTAGAGATTTCTAAAACTCCCAATCATTTTAAGAGCAGTGATAGCTGAGTTTTCATCATCAAGAGACTGTGTCACCATAATTCCCTTTTAATCCAAAACATTTCTTTATTCATTTAAAATACCAAAAACATATATTTCTCTGCACTTCACATTTATTGCACCACCTTTAAAACAATTAAAATTCCTTTTTTTTTGACCCAAATCATCATGTTTTTTATTACCAATTTAGACTAGGTTGTTTTCCAAATAAGTGCTCATGGAGAAGAACGATTGGTTATGCCCTATACTATATTATCTGGTGCAATCACAATTTTGATAACCTGGAAAGCGACATTCAGGTCCGATCACTTTCCAACCATGAAAGCTTTTAGTCAACATCATCAAACATCCTCTTGGATGTTCCAAGGTCCTAAACATAGTCATATTAGTCATACAATCCATTAGGATCAAGAAATTGCATAATGTTTAGGACTAGCTCTCTTAAACTTAACCTTTTCTCTAAATTTTTGAGTTAATGTTCTAGCTTTGTAAAAATTGTTCCCTCAAGTTGATCCAACACAATTTTACTGAAGGAATCCAAATATGAGCTTGGATTCATAAAAAGAAAACTCCTTCCCCAAGAACTAATGTTGGCTGAACAGGGGGTTTTGAAATCCAAAAATTCTAACTTTAATTCTAATGCTTCCAATGCTTGTTCTTTAGGTCTACCCTACACTATTTTCAATTTTAAACATAATGGAAGTATCAAAACTATGAAAAACATATCCTAGGGTACCAAATCTGATATGGCAGAACAACACCCATAATAATCATGTCAAGCAATCTTTTAAATTTCAATATAATACCACTTGAAACAACCTTTATCCAAAGTGTTTCAACTAAGTTTAACATCAAAACTTCCTTCCCCTATCTAAGATTCAATTTGGCCAGCATTTCTCAAAGGGAAAATCAACTTTTTTCAACCACCAAACCAAAAATACAAAGAAAAATGCAAGGAAGAACACCAAACTAACCTTGTCTTCAAGCTTATGTACCATAGTAGTGTACTTCCTCGTGGTTGATCTTCAAGACATAATTTTGTAAGCGTTTCTCGTAGGATCGAGATGTCGTCTTTTGGGTCATTAAAAATTGTGATTGCACCAGATAATATAGTATAGGGTGCAACCAATTGTTTTTCTTGAGGAGCGCTTTATTGGAAAACAACCTAGTCTAAATTGGTAATAAAAAACATGATGATTTGAGCAAAGAAAAGGGGAGTTTCAACTATTTAAGGGTGGTGCAATAAATGTAAAATGTAAAGAATTAAATGTTTTTGGTATTTTAATTGAATGATGAAATGTTTTAGATTAAAAGGAAATTATGGTGAAACAGCCTCTTGATGATGAAAACTCAGCTATCATTGCTCTTTAAAATGATTGAGAGTTTTAGAAGGTCTCTAAGTCTGAAGAAAACCCCAAGTAATCACTTGGGTCCAATGTCTTAAATAATGAAAATTCGCTTTAATCAAGGTTAATTAACATCTCTTAAAACATTATTAGAAACCACTTAAAGTGTAGATAAACAGATGACGCAAGTGCCCTTAAAAAGTCAATCGATAATCATAGAATACCAAGCACACAGATTAATCACCAAAGATCACTGATAATTAATTGAACATAGGGATCCAAAATTGATGTATTTATATAAATGATCCAACATTAACAGCATCCAATCCAAATACATTCAATAGTCTAAACAAAAGATTTACAATCATAAATCAAGTCTGAAATAGATACAGAATTCCTTAAATCTAGAAATCTCTAACACAAAATCAAACATAGATTTAAACTGATAACTCCCCTATTAAGTCCTTGAGCTCAAGCTTTGTCTTCCATCACCAAGATGCCATGGGTTTAGCCTCTCATGTCTTCAAACCGATCACAATTGCTCCAGGTATGAACAGCCATGGGTGATGCTAAAAATGGGGTTGGAATGATGGAGAAGAAGGTGGTTGGAGTGGTTTAATCTTTTCAGAAATATAGAAAATAATGAAGAGATGAAGAAAAATGAAGGTTTTGGGTTGGAATCAATGGAGATTTAAGAGGAGATGATGGTGACTCAACCCTATACAAATCTGCAGGATGGTAATGTCTCTTCGTGGTGGTTGCCCCCCTTAGGTGTAGAAGCTCCAAAGCCTATTCCAAAACACACAGCTTTACTTAACATACTTAGGTCTTGACATCAAGAGTGTTTTAGGTCATGATTTGGGGGTCCAGGTCGCAATCTCAGAAGTTTTATGTCACGATCTGGGAAGATAGAGAGCATTTAGTCTTGAATTAGCTCCAAAACATGTAGTTTCATAAAAAGGCATCTAGGTTGTGACCTCAGCAATCCATGTCACGACTTGGGGAGGCAGAACACCCTAAACTCTTGTGTTTTGGTCCTTGTAACATTATGGCTCTATTAATACTTTATCTTGGGTCTTAGGTACTTCTCCAATTGCCTGAAAATCACAACAAGGGAGCTTTGTAAAGACTAACAAATTACAAATGAAGGCAATACAATTAAGAAAGGAGAATTGATCCTTTTTTACCCCTCAAACAACAAAATGCAATGGATGAACCAATGTAATCAAAAAGCTATAAATGCATGCATAATGAGGGTGAAAGTATTGCAAAACATCATAAAACACTTCAAAAAACCATATAAAGATAGGTTCTATCACTCCCCCACACTTAAACCTTTGTACTCCTGGACAAAGACTTGAATCATTCCAAAGAAAGTATAGCTACAATTAAGGAAACTTGCATGTTTAAAAGTGATCTCAAGAACTAATCGATCAACATCTTTCAAGGAACCAAGAATGATAACATGAATAATGCCAAGTAATTAGTTACAAAGTGCAATTGACTTTAAATGCATGAACAATAGAGATTTGCTTAAAGGGTATAAGCGTGTGATTCGCTCATCTCTCCCTATTGGGGGTCTTTTCTCTCAAACATTCAAGCAGCAAACATCCTATCATAAACTTGTAATAATTCTAAGATCTCTACTATTACTCAGCATTCATGTAAAAAATGAAGAGGAGTTTTAAGGTTATAGTGATGGAAAGGCTAGATGGAATAGAAAATGATGAAATCGAGTGTCAAGAATTAAAGAAAGATGAGTCAAATGTCATCTAATCTTAAAGAAGGAAGTTCAGATCCTAACCTTCTACCACTAAGAGAGTACTTTATTCAACTTTATTTTGTTGCTATAGTTTATGTAAATAAAAAGTATTTCTTTACTCTTTTTGTTCTTTTTGTAATTTTTTTAAAAACTTTTCTTTCTTCCCTTTTTTTTTTGAAACAAAATTAAAATTCCCAATAAAAATCCATGAAGGTTAGGAAGTTGTATTTATCAAGATGAAATCAACTCAATTAACATTATGGTTCAAACACTCAAAATGATGGACAAAATGAAGAAAGTGTAGGATCAAAAGGGTTAAGCAACAAATGGATGATTGTGGGTTGTGTTTGGGTAGAACGGTGTAGAAAAGAATGCCTCTATCATATTAAAAATCATAAATGCACACATAATTTTGACCAAGAGCTAAAACAAGTTCTAGAGAATGTAAGCCACATGAATAATAACTCAAAACAGGGATTAAGGCTTAAGAATATCCTTCCAATAAGGGTTTCATATCCCAATTGCTCATACAAGAAGTTCCAGTCAATATGCATTAGTCACGAGGCATTAAGACACTTATCACAAAAGCAACCCATAGAATGATGATTAAAAAGATTAAAATAATCACTTAAGAACATGCTTGGATATCAAAAGTACCTATAAATTCTTAGAGAAATCATTTTCAAAATCCAATATGCTTAAAAGTTCAAGGATGGGCATGGTTTGCAAGAAAAACTATTTAATGCAATGAAGGCAGATTAAAAGACAAAGATTTTGCTTGAAAAATATGTAAAGGTAGCTTAAAAAGGTTCCTTCTATACAGTATTGTATAAAGCAAAGAGAAAGAAGGTGGTGCATAGAAAAAAGGACCAGGTCGCGGCCTGAAAATAGTGAGGTCGTGACCTGAGTACACAGAGAGCACCAAGTTAGGTGGGGGGTTCAGGTCACGACCTGAAGTCAGTGAAGTCATGACCGATGTCATAAAAACTCTTCCCTGTCAAAACCACAACTCAAGTCATAACCTGAAGTCAGTGAAGTCATGACCTGAGGTCACAGAAACTACCAACAAAAATTTTTTCAAAGCCGGGCCAAATTTTAACAAGTAAAACCTTTTCAGCAGGCACCAAAACAATCAAAGATGATCCAATTCATAGCAATTCACCATCCATAATCAATTCAAAGTCAAAGAATGATGATGAAAGATTGGATTTCAAAAAAAAAATTGCCAAAATTTTGAAGCAGCCACAAGAACAAAGAGAAAATAAATCCCTCCCCCGCACTTAAACTTGACAGTGTCCTCACTGTTGAAGGAAAAGGGGAAAAGAAAAACAACCACCACAATTAAAACCAACCATTCGTTGTAATTGAAATCAGAAACATCAAAGTTAAACCTTCAATTACACAATTGTAAGGAAGAACAATAGAAACAAAAGAAAAAATTAAAAAAAAAACTAAAGACTATTTTTTGTCTTTTGCTTCTCTTCTCTCCTTTTCACTAGCATCTCCTCCTACCTGAACATCCCCTTCTCCCATTTCAGCATCAGTAGTAGCAGCAATAGCACCAGAGGACTGTCTTTGATCCTCACTAAAGTAGCTTGGGGTAGGAACGGTGTTCTCCTAGAAATCCTGTTCATACTTTGGATGAAAGTTGACCTTAAGAGCCTTGGCCATCTCCAACATCAAAGGGTCTATAAACCTTTACCTTCTAAACTCATGAGACATAGAGATAGCTCTGTATGCATCGAACTCCTCGCTTAGAGTCATCACTTGCTGACTAAGCTCAGTAATCTGCCCAGTCAGAAGCGAGGTTAAAACTAGAGCTACCCTCAACTGCCTCATCTTCTAGACCTTTCTCCATTACCCTCTTTCCTCTCTTCCTTTCTCTATTGGATTTAGAGGCAGCATAACACCTAGTCATGGCGGGGTTCAAGATAGAGTCAAATTTGCACATTGGTATCTCGTGTGCTACACACATATCTGTGATCAAGTGTAAAAATACCAGATGAGTCCAAACATTATTGACACAATGCCTAATCTGGTCCAGGGAAATGATAGGGATGTCAATTGACTACTGGGTCATGGGGAGATACAATAGGAGTGTACCCTCCTCAGAAACATAATATAGGCCACAGATCCATTTGCAGCAGCTCGTGGTTCTATATTCTCCACAGATCCATTTGCAGCAGCATCCAGGACTTAGGCATTGTATGTCAACAACCCATTGTAGAAATACTGTACCAAGTGCTCCTTATGTCACATCTAGTAATATGGCATTTAGGAATAGGAATATTCCTAAATAATTAAGGGTCAAAAGTGACAAAGAGAAATAGAAGAATTTTGGTGGAAAATAATTATAATTTTCCAAGCCAATTATGAAAAGTTTAACTAATTAAGGAAAATTGGTCAAGAATAATTATGAAAAAATATTTCCAAGCCTCGAAAAATTAAGAAAAAATAAGGAAAATGTTCCTTGAGAATTATATGGGATTATAAAATTGGTTTTATGACCAAATTGCCCTTAGATAAATTACAAAGGAATTTAAGGGTGATTTAAGCTAGTTTAAGGTCCTTTATTTGGAAAATTCCAAACAAATATTTTTAAGAAGAATAAAATCCCAAGAAAATTCCTATGATATCCCAAGGAATTATGAGAGATTATGAAATTAAAAGAAGACCCCCAAGTATCCAAGACTTTTCCCAATTCCTTTGAAAAGAGGAAAAATCACTAAAGAGAAGGAAAATAGTTTTCCTTTTTATTTAATTATTGGGAAATTAAATTTGAGACAAAGAGGGCAATTTGGAAAGATAAAAATGAGGAGAATAATTTATGGATCTGATAGAAAATAATTATAGAGGTCAGAGCGCTGTAATTATAGAAAAGAAATTAAACCCGGAGTAAAAGTGCACCGATAAAGTGTTAATCGGAGTCTTGCACTTTGCTTGGCCCATAAGTTGCCACTTGTCAAGCCTTTAATGGATGGTAATTAAAGCTTTCTAAGTGTCAAGCTACCAATGGAGAGGATCTTGACTTTGGAATTTAATTACATTATGATTTAAGTTAATTAAGAGAGAGGATTAAGACTAAGTAGGCTTATGACACTTGGCAAATCATTAATGATGGTTGGTGGGATATTTTGTGAACATTAATGAGCTCCTCCCCCCCCTAAATCAGATCATATTTCGTCCAAAGCATGAAGAGAGGGAAAAAGAGAGAACTTGAAGGGAAATCAAGCAAAAAGCAAGCCTATTTGACCTTCCAACTAAGATCCAAGCTTGGTAAGTTGTCTGAAGATGTTGTTTGCTTTGTTTTATTGATTTGTATGGTTGGAAAAATCACTTCTTTCCCTTCTTGTTGCTGGACGAAATGGATATAGTGTAGGGAAGGAAGTTTTGTTGTTAAACATAGTTAGAACACTATGATTTAAGATGGTTTCAAGTGGTTTAGTGTTGTTTTGAAAAGTTTTTCATGGTTGAACTTCAAGAGGTACGGTTCAGCCAAAGCTAGATCAAGACCCTAGGATGTGTTTTTCAAAGTTTTGAGGCTACCATTGTGTTCAAAATGAAAAATGGTGTAGGATAAACCTAAAGAACAAGTGTTGGAAGCCATAAAATCAAAGTTGCAATTTTTGGATTTTTAACCCTAATGGTTCGGCCAAGCTGAAACTGAAAGAAGGAAATTTATTTTGTTAAATCCAAGTAGATATTTGGAATCTACATGAAAATCTCTGTAGGAAAAGGTCAAGAGGGAATTTTTAGGGTTTATGGAAACCAACTCTAAAAATTCAAGAACAAAGATGGAAGCTTTAAAGGGTTTAGAGGTTACTTGATTTATGTTGTTGATTTTTCATGTGGAATGGTTGATGATTCTTTGCCATTTTTATGGATTGCCATGTTAGGGTTTGGCATTTGTGGAAGCAAGAAAGAAGTACAAGAAAATCAAAGAGCATTGGATTAAGGTAGTAAGATTTAATTGACCTTAATGTTGAATGTTGCATTGATTGCTATGCAATTTCATGTGCTATTATGTGGTTGAACTAAATGATGAGGATGATGATGATTGTGTAGCTATACTCCTTGCTTTATGTGCCTTGGCTATTGCATGTTAGAGTGCTACATGTATGAGGTAAAGTAGTTCCCTATTAATAGTAAAAGGTTAGAATGCTTGTAATTGATGCATGTTAATGTTTTGGTTGATTGATCTTGCTACTGGGATTTTCAAAAATCTCATCTCCCAAATATAAGGTAACATTTTAGGGCCTAAAACTCCCAAGAGCAAGCTGTAGATTGGAAGCTAAATTATGGTGATACACCATAAAAATTCGTGGACATTTGGTTATGTATAATTATCAATGGTTGGTGCTGTAACCCCTAAGCAGGACGTTAGTTTAGAGCCACGTTTTATTTAGTTACTGAACGAATTTCTGCACGAAATTTGGCATGGTTAGAATTTATGTCTTGAGCTTCAAATTGATAGGAAGAAAATTAAAAATGGCCAAGTATATTATTTTTAATGATTTTTCAAAGTTAAGGTTCAGAATCTGGAAAAAGGGTTTTTGGCAAATGGACAGTGTTACCTTTCACAATAACCTGATGATTTTTCCTAAGGAATTAGATCATAAGATTATTTTCCCTTGAAAGAGAACTTAAATATATTTAAATAGAATTTTGAACCACCCCATTATGATTTTTTTGGAATAAGTTATGAATTTTTGAAGTTGGGCCAGAAAACTGGATTTTTACCCGATGAACAGTAAAAATCCAAAAATCAGCGTTTTTCATGAATTATGAGCCCAGGACCATCCAATGTGGTCTAAAATGGTTTTAATTAAACCCTAAGTGGATCCGATAGTAAGGTGTGACATTTTTGGTATCAGAGCGGAGGTTTTGGCATAGGATAGAACGCTATGCTTAGTTAATATGTCAATTAAAAGGAAAATTGACATATTGTTGCAGGAGTTATGATGGAAAACACAATAGATTGGGATGTTAGATCTGAGAAGTCAGTCAATGATTAGGATGTTAACATGACCGATCTCATTAAAGAGAATCCGATGGGATGGACTATGGGGACTGCTAGCCCAGGATACTCAAACAAGGAGTCCAACAATTATCCAGAGCATGTGGCTAACCTTTTAGGGGTTACCGTTGAGGATTTAATGAACCTTCCTAGACCCAGTAACCCGGTGGATCCCACAATTGATATGTATTAGGAACCAGTGGACCCTAGTTGTGACATTCAGTCTCACGGACAGCTTGTTACTTCAAGTGTACACCCAAGTGACATCCCCAAACCTAGTACCAAGCCAGGGATACCCCTGACAACCAGAGTACCTATCCTTGTTCCGATTGAGCCTAAGATCCGTAGTCAGGATCAATTGAGAGAGAAGTTAGAATTCTTGGGTCGAAATATTAGGAAAGATAATGATGAGCAAGACCCGAACATTTACCTAGAATACCTTCAGGGAGTAAAGGTGTTATATCAAACTCATGGACTGGGTAACCCTTATCTAGACACCAAGGATGGATCTTTACGTTGACAGACATGCTTCCAAACTTACCCTTCTGGGTATATTAGTTCTGCCGCCTGAATCAGATAGTGGATTTAGGTGTTGAGGATTACATCCAGTGCCTTGAAAACTCTGTTAAGATTCACTATTTGTAGATAGTCAGATCCTTGTAAAATGGATGTAGGATTTGTATTGTTACAGCTAACCTGAGTAGGTTAGTCTGGTATGTTTAATGGCTATGTACGTTTATAAGATGGCTATGTATGTTGAACTATATTGCTGTGACTGATGACTGATGCTTGAATATTGTATTATAACCGATGAAACGCTTTGCCGGAGAGACCCTCAGGACATGACGTAAAGGTCCCTCCCGATCTGCTACGATTAATTTTGGATCACTAAGGATAGCAATAAAAGGCTATCAAAGGGTTGAGGACGACACAAGCTAGACAGGAACAAGAAAGAGATGTTGTAATAGTAGCAGCAGTAACAGTGGCAATGGCTAACCTCAATAGGAGGCAGCCAGAGGAAGAAAGCTCAGCAGTGCAAGCAATGGGACAATTGCCTAGACCAGCAATACCAGTAGTAGACCCCGACAAAGATAGCACCCAGTAGTGGATGACTAGCTTTTGCAAGCACAATTCACCATCCTTCGATGGAGTGATTGACATTGAAGCAGCAGATGATTGGATCATCTGCTTGGAAAAGATTTTCCAAGTTCTGGATTGTCTAACTAAGCATAAAGCCCAAATGGCTATTTACTAGCTAGAAAAGGATGCTGATCATTAGTGGAAGAATACCAAGATTCTTCTAGATGCTCGGAACACAAGAGTAACATAGGAAGTGTTCCTGGAGTAGTTTTACGAAAGGTATTCCTGAGATCCTTTAGGGATGGAAAGGAAGCAAAATTCCTAACCCTGAAGCAGAGGAATAACAAGTCATTTGATGAGTACTTTTAGACATCCTTCTCATTACTTCAGTTACCAGCATGACTGAGATGATGAAAGATAGATGACCAAAAAGATGGTTAGAGGACTAAAGCAGTCCTTAAGAGAGTGCTCCCAGGCAGTTCAAGTACTTCGACATGGCAGTTAAGGCTTGCCGAATTACGAAGAATAGCTTGAGCCATCATTTGATGATTGAGCCTACTCCTAAGTTAGAAAAGGGAGATTAGGGTAGCACTTCTTTTGATGCGAACGGGAAAAGGAAGAGGCTATAGGACAAGCGAAAGAGCAAGAAGGGAGGCAAGCCCTCAAATGGCAAGGAATGCCAACCTGTAGAAAGAGTCAGAGTGATAGATCATGTATGGCCAGACAAAATGTCTGCTACAGTTATAGTAAGCCTAGACACTTCCTGAGATAATGTTCATAGAATATAGAGAAGGTAAGGTCATGCACCCGAGGATGAGTATTTGTCATCATAGGGGAAGAAGCCTAAAAGTCTCCGGAAATGATCCTAGGAACGATCATTTTTAACAACTCCCCAGTGATTGCAATGTTTAATTAGGGTGCTAGTCATTCTTTTATTTTGCATACCTGAGCTAAAAGACTTGGCTTGATGTTGAATACGTTGCCTTATGACATGCATATGTCCATACGAATGCAATAGAGGACAATTACATTTGATGGGTGCTTAAACGGTGTAGTTAGTTATGAGCACTGTTATATTGCCTTAGATTTGATATGTAGGCCTTCCATGAAGTTGATGTGGTGATGAGATTGAATTGGTTGTTGTCCCAAAATGGAAAGGACAAAACCATGATCCTACCCTTAAGAGAAATGGAGTAAATCTGGAGGTTAAGTTAAACTTCATAACCGAAGCCCGGACAGGCAATAGTATGATGAGTGAAGCTACGTGAGACTAGCAGAGGTTAAGAGAAAAGTCTGTTTTGTCATAATAAACTAAGAGAGTTAGTGGTGATGAACAAATACGGAAGTGAGTACTAGAAGAGGTGGTAACTTTTGTCACTGCAAACAAGGATTCTAGTCCCGACAAACAAACACAATACCCTTAGATGTTGAGGTGGTATCTCAACAAGACGTAACAACTTTTAGAGGTCGCAAAGAGTAAGATAAGTAGAAGCCAGGAAGAGAGCAGTAGCCACTAATTAGAATTATCAGATTCCCCCTCAAGAGAAAGAGTAATGATAAGAAGTTGAACGAGACAATTAGGGGTTGAGTCTATACACCATTGAGAAGGTGTGAGTGGCAACCTAAGCTAAACAAACTCTTACAGCCTCGTTAGGGCTAGGGCACCATGATAGAGTAGCTATCTCAAGTCTTAGAATAGATGAATAAAAACTTTGAGATAGTGAAGTAAGATGGAGAGCCCTAGTGAAATGTCTTAAGGATCAAGAAGAAGAGAACGAGACAGATAGCTATACAGGGAACTAGCTTAGAAGTTGGCATGTTCCCCTTAATGTTAAAGAGATACTTAGTTGCTTGGGGTTTAGGTTGAGAGGCACCCTTTTTCAAGGGATAAGTTCTTGGCCAGGAATCTTCCTAGAGAGAATGGAAGTTGGTCCTCCAAGTTAGAATTTACATTGCTCAAGATGGAGCAAGGTACCCTATCCGAGAAGGAAAGGGAAGTAGCCGAGGCAAGGCAAGCAGAGTTGACCTTACCCAATGGAAGTATGACTAGCCAAGAACAAAGCTAGGCTTAGATGTGCCTGAGCTTAGCAGAGTACTAGAGCAAGTAGAAAGAGGAAGAACAGCAAAGACCTCTCCCGATGACTCCCGAAAGCAACTGTGAACAGGAAGAGAAGCTCCCTTTTTAGAGATGAGATGCCTCATTGGCACGCTACAGACATAGCAACCAGTAAGAGCTTGCACTCCTTGCATTTGAAATTCCAGGCATTATACATGTTAGAGTACGCTCCTACTGAAAGGTAAAGTAGAGGAAAGAGAAGTTATATAAGTCTTCTCTCTATGCCCTTCTAAAATAGTAAGAAACGGTAAGAGCAGCTAAAGGAATAAGAGAACTCCAAAGACAGATTGGCTTAGACACCTAAAGAGACAAATAGATAGCCTAGGGAATTGACATGAAGTCTAAGAGAATGGTATTAGTTCTTGGAACAGTTTTGGGGAATTATCAGTTAGGTGACCAACTGAGAGGAGGTGACTATACTTAGTCCTATGGTCAAAAGTTTCCCAGAGATCTTAAGAGCATGGTACCACTTTGGGAGGATAAGGACCAGGGATGAGTTAAGGATATGGAAACCTCCTGCGGTTGTAAACTAACACCGAGAGAGTGCCCACGACTTCCTTCCAGAAAACCTTACCGTTAATTAGGCTAAATTCAATTTCCTTCTGATTGATAGAGGAAAGCCAAAGTTAGAGGAGTTACAGCTATAAGACCTGAAAAAGAGACATTTAGGCTATCTCTAGATACAGAAAGAACCTATGTGATATAGAGACAGACTAAGTATTGACAGATAAATCCTTAAGATGAGGTGAGAGACAAGAATGTAAGCTAAAAAGACCCGACTAAAGATAGATAAAGAAAAGGGTCTAAGACAGTAAAGTACCGGGGTTAAGCCTATCAGAATCAGTGCCTCAGCTTCCAGTCAATATTGTTTAGTTAAGTGTTTTAGGCGAGAATAGCCCAAGGAAGGGTAACCATGAGAAGAAAGTAAGAAAGTACAAAAGCCAGAAATGTTAGCCATTTTGGCAAGAATGCACTAAGTCTAGCAGATAATGGAAGATGAAAGTTAAGGAAGCTATTAAGCTACTGAGTGTCCTAAGCAGTATTGTTTCGGACTGAGACCCGATATTTACTTGAAGTTTTGGAGATCCCTATGAAAGAAATGGACACTACTCTTAACTTCAGTATAGCCTACCATCCCGAAACAAATGGGTAGACACAAGGAATGATATGGATGTTAAAAGATATGCTATATGCACATGTGCTTGATTTCGGCAGTGACTAGGGTATGTACTTACCGTTAGCCGAATTCGCTTAAGATGACAGTTTGCATGTAAGTATTTTGAATGGCGCCATATGAAGCACTCTATGGGAGGAAGTGTAGATCTCCCTTGTACTGGATAGAGTTCAATGAAAGAAGTAAGTATGGTCCTAAGTGAGTGGATCAGACTTCCCAGTAGATTAAAGTTATTCAGCAAAGACTTCTAACAGCTCAAAGTAGACAAAAGAGCTATTAGACATTAAAGGAGACCGTTAAGGATTGAGGTTGGTGATTAAAGTGTAACCAACAATGGAAGTCAGTCGATTCCTAAAGCTTAAGAAGTTAAGTTCAAAGTATGTTAGACCGTTTTAAATTTTGTCCAAGGCTGGACCAGTAGATTACAAGTGACCCTTCCCCCGAATGTAAGTCAAAATCATGATGTTTACCATGTCTCCTAATGAAAGAAGTACCATCTAAACCTGACACGTGTCATAAGCTATGATGACATTGTGTTCCAAGACAGCCCATCATTAAGATCAAACTAAAGCAAATCATTGATCAAAAAGTCAAACAGCTGAGAAACAGGCAAATTTCGCTAGTTGAGGTTGTCTGGAAAGGTCTTATACTGAAAGAAGTTACGAAGGAGATGGAGACTAAGATGAAAGAAAAGTATCCTGAACTTTTCCAATAAGATCTGCTTTAAATTTCGAGGACAAAATTTATTTTAGAGGGGGAGAAATGTTACATCCAGTAATATGGCATTTAGGAATAGGAATATTCCTAAATAATTAAGGGTCAAATGTGACAAAGAGAAATAGAAGAATTTTGGTGGAAAATAATTATTATAATTTCCCAAGCCAATTATGAAAAGTTTGACTAATTAAGGAAAATTATCAAGAATAATTATGAAAAAATATTTCCAAGCCTCTAAAAATTAAGGAAAAATAAGGACAATGTTCCTTGAGAATTATATAGGATTATAAAATTGGTTTTATGACCAAATTGCCCTTAGATAAATTACAAAGGAATTTAAGGGCGATTTAAGCTAGTTTAAGGTCCTTTATTTGGAAAATTCCAAATAAATATTTTTAAGAAGAATAAAATCCCAAAAAAATTCCTATGATATCCCAAGGAATTATGAGAGATTATGAAATTAAAAGAAGAGCCCCAAGTATCCAAGATTTTTCCCAATTCCTTTAAAAAGAGGAAAAATCACTAAAGAGAAGGAAAATAGTTTTCCTTTTTATTTAATTATTGGGAAATTAAATTTGAGACAAAGAGGGCAATTTGGGAAGATAAAAATGAGGAGAATAATTTATGGATCTGATAGAAAATAATTATAGAGGTCAGAGCGCTGTAATTATAGAAAAGAAATTAAACCCGAAGTAAAAGTGCACCGATAAAGTGTTAATCGGAGTCTTGCACTTTGCTTGGCCCATAAGTTGCCACTTGTCAAGCCTTTAATGGATGGTAATTAAAGCTTTCTAAGTGTCAAGCTACCAATGGAGAGGATCTTGACTTTGGAATTTAATTACATTATGATTTAAGTTAATTAAGAGAGAGGATTAAGACTAAGTAGGCTTATGACACTTGGCAAATCATTAATGATGGTTGGTGGGATATTTTGTGAACATTAATGAGCTCCTCCTCCCCCCTAAATCAGATCATATTTTGTCCAAAGCTTGAAGAGAGGGAAAAAGAGAGAACTTGAAGGGAAATCAAGCAAAAAGCAAGCCTATTTGACCTTCCAACTAAGATCCAAGCTTGGTAAGTTGTCTGAAGATGTTGCTTGCTTTGTTTTATTGATTTGTATGGTTGGAAAAATCACTTCTTTCCCTTCTTGTTGCTGGCTGAAATGGATATAGTGTAGGGAAGGAAGTTTTGTTGTTAAACATAGTTAGAACACTATGATTTAAGATGGTTTCAAGTGGTTTAGTGTTGTTTTGAAAAGTTTTTCATGGTTGAACTTCAAGAGGTATGGTTCAGCCAAAGCTAGATCTGGACCCTAGGATGTGTTTTTCAAAGTTTTGAGGCTACCATTGTGTTCAAAATGAAAAATGGTGTAGGATAAACCTAAAGAACAAGTATTGGAAGCCATAGAATCAAAGTTGCAATTCTTGGATTTTTAACCCTAATGGTTCGGCCAAGCTGAAACTGAAAGAAGAAAATTTATTTTGTTAAATCCAAGTAGATATTTGGAATCTACATGAAAAACTCTGTAGGAAAAGGTCAAGAGGGAATTTTTAGGGTTTATGGAAACCAACTCTAAAAATTCAAGAACAAAGATGTAAGCTTTAAGGGGTTTAGAGGTTACTTGATTTATGTTGTTGATTTTTCGTGTGGAATGGTTGATGATTCTTGCTGCCATTTTTATGGATTGCCATGTTAGGGTTTGGCATTTGTGGAAGCAAGAAAGAAGAACAAGAAAATCAAAGAGCATTGGATTAAGGTAGTAAGATTTAATTGACCTTAATGTTGAATGTTGCATTGATTGCTATGCAATTTCATGTGCTATTATGTGGTTGAACTAAATGATGAGGATGATGATGATTGTGTAGCTATACTCCTTGCTTTATGTGCCTTGGCTATTGCATGTTAGAGTGCTACATGTATGAGGTAAAGTAGTTCCCTATTAATAGCAAAAGGTTGGAATGCTTGTAATTGATGCATGTTAATGTTTTGGTTGATTGATCTTGCTACTGGGATTTTCAAAAATCTCATCCCCCAAATATAATGTAACATTTTAGGGCCTAAAACTCCCAAGAGCAAGCTGCAGATTGGAGGCTAAATTATGGTGATACACCATAAAAATTCGTGGACATTTGGTTATGTATAATTATCAATGGTTGGTGCTGTAACCCCTAAGCAGGACGTTAGTTTAGAGCCACGTTTTATTTAGTTACTGAATGAATTTCTGCACGAAATTTGGCATGGTTAGAATTTATGTCCTGAGCTTCAAATTGATAGGAAGAAAATTAAAAATGGCCAAGTATATGATTTTTAATGATTTTTCAAAGTTAAGGTTCAGAATCTGGAAAAAGGGTTTTTAGCAAATGGATAGTGTTACCTTTCACAATAACCTAATGCTTTTTTCTAAGGAATTGGATCATAAGATTATTTTTCCTTGAAATATAACTTAAAGAGTTTTAAATAGAATTTTGAACCACCCTAATTTGATTTTTTTGGAATAAGTTATGAATTTTTGAAGTTGGGCCAGAAAACTGGATTTTTACCCGATAAACAGTAAAAGTCCGAAAATCAGCGTTTTTCATGAATTTTGAGCCCAGGACCATCCAATGTGGTCTAAAATGGTTTTAATTAAACCCTAAGTGGATCCAATAGTAAGGTGTGACACCTTAAGAATTGGATGATTGGGGCACTGGGCAAGCATTTCTTGAAACCGGCTCCAGAATTCGAACAATGACTTAAATGGTTTTTGCTTAGCTACAAAAATTTCCTTCCAGGTAGCTGAGATCTTGGTGGAGGGGAAATACTTGTCCAAGAATGCTTTCTTTAGACCAGTCCAAGATTCATAAGTGTTGTCCACATAGGATGGTAAGTTCATGTACTATTCTTTAGGCCTTCCCTTTAAGGATAGATAAAACACCTTCCACATCACATCATTAATACTTACGTCCACTGGCTTCATGGACAAGCACTGTATGTAGAGAGTCCAAAGATGAAGGTACGAATTTTCTCTTGCAAGACCATGAAATTTAGGTAGTGAATGGATTAATTGACCTTTAATTTCAAAATCTGCATTAAAAGCAGGAAAAGCACCAGGCATAGGATCAAAATTCCCTTCAGATTGAGTTAATTCCTTGATAGTTCTACCCTTAAGTTGTCCAGGGATCCTATTCTGGCCATTATTCTCTCCCTGCCCCTCATTACCACCATTATTAGGTCTATTATGATTGCTATTCCCATTCTCACCATTCATAGGTACTTCAGCTATGATTTCCTCTTCTACTTCCTCACTCTCACTAGATGAATGGGATTGGTATCGTAAAAGAAGTGGGCTACAAGATCCTGTATGTCTACCTCTCCTATCTCTACATGCTCTAGGCATGCATAATTACTCAAAATCAAGCACAAATGGAGTCAAAGAGAAAAGTTTTATCAAAGCTTGGTATTTACCCTGTGTGTATTCCAAAATTGAGGCAAATTCAATGATTTCAAATAATGTTTAGTGAGTCTGAGGTGTATGAAGTGTTATACACTCTCAAAGTATGTGCAGGAAGAAAAGCTATGTAAAAAAAAAAGTAAGTCTAGATACTCAAAAAAGTTTCAGTGGAAAAACAACTCAGGTCGTGACTTGAGTAATCCAGGTCGTGACTTGAGTGTACAGAGAGCAACCCTGAATGAAGTAGGAGCTAAGGTCGGGACTTGAAGGAGTCCAGGTCATGACTTGAACAGACAGAGAGTAACTTTGGAAAATAGAAGGCTGAGGTCACAACAAGCCATAAGTCAGGTCTCGACTTAAGCACTGAAGTCTCGACTTTAAGTCACAGAGAGCTACCTTTGCAAAATCTTTGAAAAATTCACTAAGGTTGTTGACCAGATACTTAATAAACTATGCACAGAGTTCAAAACTTAATTAGCCAAAACGCTTAGGATCAAGTCAGAACAAAATGCAAAATGTTTTGCAAGAACGCAAATGACAAAGTATGGAAAAGCAAGATATTTCTTTCTATTTGCAAAAAAATTTTATGCTATGAAATGCAAAAGCTAAGTTTAAAAACTAAAACTCAATGAGAATCGACCCTAAATCATAATGGTATGGAAAACCAATTACTAGGGAACTAATTTGTTGGCTCCCTGGCAACGGTGCCATTGATCGGATCGGGATGTCACCTTGTAGGTCATCAAAAATTGTGATTGCACCAGATAATGTAGTATAGGGT
Source organism: Neltuma alba (assembly GCF_004799145.2). Taxonomy (NCBI): domain Eukaryota; kingdom Viridiplantae; phylum Streptophyta; class Magnoliopsida; order Fabales; family Fabaceae; genus Neltuma; species Neltuma alba. The sequence goes on along the minus strand of NW_021632390.1, from coordinate 68,589 downwards.
ACAGCCAATTGTTCTTCTCAAGGAGTGCTTGGTTAGAAAACAACCTAGTCTAAATTGGTAATAAAAAACATAATGATTTGGGTAAAGAAAATGGGGGGTTTTCAACTATTTAAGGGTGGTACAATAAATGTAAAATGTAGATAATTAAATGTTTTTGGTGTTTTTAATTAAATGATGAAATGTTTTGGATTAAAAAGGAATTATGGTGAAATAGTCTCTTGATAATGAAAACTCAACTATTACTGCTCTTTAAAATGATTAGGAGTTTTAGAAGGTCTTTAAGTCTGAAGAAAATCCCAAGTAATCACTTGGGTCCAATGTCTTAATTAATGAAAACTCAATTTAATCAAAGTTAATTAACATCTCTTAAAACATTGTTCGAAACCACTTAGAGTGTAGATGAATAGATGATGCAAATGCCTCAGAAAGTCAATTGACAATCACAGAATATCAAGCACACAGATTAATCATAAAGATCACCGATAATTAATTGAACATAGGGATTCAAAACTGATATATTTATATAAATGATCCAACATTATCAACATCCAATCTAAATACATCCACTAGTTTAAACATAAGATTTACAATCATAAATCAAGTCTGAAAAAAATGTAGAAATCCCTAAATCTCGAAATTTCTAACATAGAATTAAACACAAATTTAGACTGATAACTCCTCTATTAAGTTCTTAAGCTCAAGCTTTGTCTTCCATCACCAAGAGGCTAAGGGTTTAGCCTCTCATGTCTTCAAACCAATTGCAATTGCTCCAGCAATAAACAACTATGGGTGATACTAAAAACAGGGTTAGAAAGATGGAGAAGAAGGTGGTTGGAGTGGTTTAATCAGTTCAGAAATGCCGAAAATGATGAAGAGATGAAGAAAAATGAAGGTTTTGGGTGTGGAATCAATGGAGACTTGAGAGAAGATGATGGTAACTCAACCCTATGCAAATTTACAGAATGGGAGAGTGTCTCTTCGTGGTGGCTGCCCCCTTTTAGGTGTTGAAGCTCCAAAACCTATTCCAAAATGCACAGCTTCACTTAACACACTCAGGTCATGACCTCAGGAGTGTCAGGTCGCGACTTGGGGGTCTAGGTCGTAACCTCAGAAGTTTCATGTCATGACTTGGGAAGACAGAGAGCATTTAGTCTTGACTTAGCTTCAACACATGTAGTTTTAGAAAGAGCATCCAGGTCATGACCTTAGCAATCCATGTCACGACCTGGGGAGGCAGAACACTCCAAACTCTTGTGTTTTGGTCCTTGTAACATTGTGGCTCCATCAATGCTTTATTTTGGGTCTTAGGTACTTCTCCAATAGCCTGAAAATCACAAGGGAGCTTTGTAAAGACTAACAAATTACAAATGAAGGCAATTACAATTAAGGAAGGAGAATTAACCCTTTTTGACCCATTAAATAGCAAAATGTAATGCATGAACTAATGTAATTAAAAAGCTATAAATGTATGCATAATGAGGGTAAAAGTTTGCAAAACATCAAAAAATACTTGAGAAAACCATATAAAGATAGGGTTCTATTAGTTTCCCCTCTTAAAACTAAAATGATGTCTTGTAAGTGGGAGAGAGTGTCTATTTATGGCCAAACTTGGCCTTGAATGGACCAAAATGTCCTTGGGAGCTAATAAAAAGTGTAAGGGCAAACTTGAAACTTTAAGTGCACTTTTGAATCATCATTGCATCATCTTCTTGCATCATCCCTTACATCATCCTTTTAGAAGGGCTAGGTGTCAAAAACCTAGTAGAGAGGAAGGGAGAATGAATCTTGACCATTGGATCAAAATTTAATCTCCAAGTTCAAGGGTATTGATAAACGCGCAACGGAAATAAATTAAAAAAAAAATCAATCCCTTGCCCGGATCTACCGATCGCGTTTAAGTCAGGTAGTAAGAAGCATTACCTTCGGTGTTCGATTTCCTGGTGGCTCGGTGATTCCGCCGTTCAGGATGCCTCTGCTCGCCTCCTTTGTCGTTCGAAGTCGACAACTCCGGTCGGCTTCCTCTACCGGTATCCACACGAATAGCTCTCCAGTCACAAACGGCGTGCTAGCGCCCTTTTGTCTGTCTAGGGTTTTCAAGAATCCGTCCACTCTTATCTCTCTTAGGCCGTCTCTTATCTGCTGGTGTTTTTCACTCTCTCCCTTAAAACCCTAGCTCCTCATATCAAATATATCTGATGCTATAGGTTTAATGAATGATATTTAATTTTGAAATTAATCCTAAATTAATTCTGAAATTAATACAATATCAAATATTGCCTAATCAGATAAGAGAACAATTAAATAAATATGGTTTATATTAAATCCGTCTCACAGATTTAATTCACCTATTTATTTAATTCAAAATAAAGATATGACGGAATTAATTTATATAGATTTAATTTATCCTTATAAATTAAATCTAACAATTAATATCTCTTATATTTATATAATATATATACGAATTTATATATATATACACGTCCACCCTATATTATTCATTGAATCTGGACATATCTTAGATTCAATGAATCTGGACATCATAACTCGTGTTGGGCTATTTTCTGTGCGACCCTGTAGGCCCATATGAAGTTTGCAGTGGGCCATTAACTATAATGACTCACAAGTCGTAAGCGGTCTCTAGCAAGACATCACGACTACCCAAATCATATGAGGATCGTTGAACGATGTAACCTTTCATACAACCATATCGCGTCCCTTTTGTCACACGACATTTTGGTCATGGATGAGGCATGGAGAACGTCATCCTCCTATTCATGACCGTTACTTTCTCGATCCCTGAGTAGTCTGAGTATAGAAACGGAACTACCTTTCCATTATAGTATGGCCATACATTTCTCAGGCTCACTCATCGAGGGGCCCAGTAATATCTCTCTACGAATGTGAGGGACAAATTCCATCTTGACCATTCACATTCCTCCGCATGAAAAACCACTAAGCCTGAACATAGTCTTTATGATCACTCGGTCAAAAGTGACTTTTGACTAGGTCAAAGCTAAGCGTTTCTCATGTAGGAATCCATGATGATCTCAGGTCAAAGGGCACAGTGACATTGTTTATATATGAGAGAAGCTTATGACTTAACCCATGCAGCTCTCTCATAGCGGGTCGGTCCAACACCTTGTACTCTTACATGTGCCTATGACTTTAATTTATATCTCTATATATCTTTAAAGTCATACTGGTCTTATTTCATCTCTGCTCCCACATAGATGACCGACCAGGGGCATTTAGGATAAACTATGAGTTATCCAAGGATAGTCATCACAGTAAACATGCAAATAATATGATAACGTAATTAATAAATTCATAAATTAACAATGTTCATAGCAATATGATTGGCCCCTAGGGCACAATTTCCAACACAAGTTTCCTTCTAATTTATGTGACTCACATTTATTCGGCTTTCTTAATGGACTTCTAGAGCTCCATAAATTTTCTTTAATTCTAGAGAAAATCTATGAATTATTTTAGGCCATAACATTTCCTTTAAGCCTCGTATAAACTAAAATGCCTTTTTATTAGCATAATCAGCTTTATATTTTATTAAAGCCATTCCACTAGCCTTCTGGAAGCAGGACTAATTTTATAAATTAGTATAACCTTTTAGCTCTTTAACCTCATTTTTACATATATTTTTGAGATCTCTTGCTATTTCAAATAATTATCTTAAACAGTGTACTTTTTACCGTCTATAATCTTATAAATTCTATTTAAGTTGTCTCAGGGATATTTTCATCATTTCTCTTCACAAAAGAGTCTTAGGATATTATTTCCCATTTTCTAGGATTTTCCTAAAATTTTTTGTATACTTTTCATTTTTATCCCTATTGGCCGTAACTTTTTGAAGTTATGATTTACTCCCTGATTGGACTTAACCTCATAAAACATCTCTTTGAGGCTTCTAACTTAGCCTTTGGCCTGTATCTAGCCTCTTTTCTCTTTTTAAGCCCCTGAGACTCTCCTGGAATCTCAACATTACTTACATGTTTGCCCCCTAGTAAGTTTCTTACTTTGCAGTTTAGTCCCTCAAATTGCTTTGACTTTCTTTCTCATTTTTAGGACTTCTTCTAAAAGGGGTCTGGTAGCCTATCCAATTCAGGTTAATTCTGGTACTTCTAGCCAAAAAGTCAGGATGTTACAAGAGAGGGGTGATTGTGTGTCTGTGTGAGATGAGAGTCTACTATTTGCGACTCTGCCTCTGCGTGACCAGTGACCATGCCGTGAGGTGAGGGTGAGTCGTGAGAGCCTAAGCGTGAGCACAGTGAGTAGTGAGGTTCAGACTATTGGAAGGACTGAGAGGAGGGATGATGGCTCATGACTATAACTCTAAAAAATTTAAAACTGCAAGGTTAAGGGACTAAGGCCATAAGGGTTAGGGTTACTGACTTACTGGGTCTGGGTTAGTGACTTTAGACTTAGGAGAATAGGAGTTAACAAAGAGGGAAAAACCCAAAAAGAGTAAAATATAAAATTTTTTAAAAAAAATATATGGCAAGTTATATGGGCCAGCCCGCCAACTTGCTGGCTAACTCATGAGTTAGACGATCCAGGCTGCTATAACCCTAACCTGAAAAATATTTGGTAGGCTGAAAAAAGCCAACCCTAACCTACCTCTTTAGAGTAGGTTGGTGGGCTAGCCCGTGAGCCACAACCCATATTACCAACTCTATCAGAGTGGCCTTTGTCAACATATGCCATTGCTACAAACTTCCCTACACATCTCTTGGCATATAACTTATGCATAAAAATTTAGCAACCACACAGTGCAACCATATAAAGCCAAAACATTTGCTCTGATATCTAACATGCAACATCTTAATTTTAAACCATATATGGAGCTAAAACAAGTCAATTGGAACCATATTATATGGCATTAGGCTTAGAAAAACCTATTTTTGAAGATTCATTCTTGGGTTACTATTCACTTGGTAACCCTAAAAATTTGGCCAACTTTGAAAATTGATAACTAATTCTAAAAAAAGTAAAAATAAGGTGGTTATAAGTTCTATTTGAATTACTTCCAATTATCTTCATAGAAAAAATAATCACTAGTCTATTACTTATTCCATTCAGGCCCCGTTTTGCTCACAAAAATTAATGTTCATTTGGTCAATTTTAATTTTCCAGCTTTTTACCTGGAACTTCAAAGATTCATAACTTTTTATGTATAACTCCAAATATGGTGATCTACCACTCCATTTGAAGCTTAAGATGTGAAATTTAGGCTCATCAAATTTCACATCCAAATTTCATTGTTTGTCTAAAAAAGTTGCGGGCTAAAAATTAAGGTTTTGAAGGCAATTAAACCCCTTTTAATTACCTTAACTTATGAAATGAAATTCTTAGCTTCCATAATCATTCACAACTATTCAAACCAACAATTAAGAAAAACTATAATACCTTTTAAATGTTGTGAGCATCATCTATATAAGCATTTGTCATAATGTTTATAAAAATCCATGACTTTATAGTTTTATAAAATGTGAAATGCCTAATATTTCAAACATAACTGTTTATGCATCTATATTCTTTTCTTTGTCCCTTGATGAGCCAACTCCTATTGATCAATTTCACATAAAGGGGGGTGAGATTTCAAAGAAATCCTAGTAGCAAAGAACATCAATCATAGTATCAAAATGCAAAGTTAGTTTATGCTATGTGTAAGTATTAAACTTATGCATTATCATGCCTTTAACATGCCATCACATAACAGACCATTCAACAACTCAACTATAAATATTTTCAAGGCATCAATGCAAGGAGTTAAACACATCCCTTCATCCATAACTCAACCACATCATGATACGTACACATAGCAAAAAACAAAATGCAATTCAATACTCAAATTATAAGTTCTTGCTACATTTTTATAAAATTGATTCCTTGATTCCTTCCTCTTGTTCTTGAGGCCTCTCTTATTCAATTCCAATACCTATCAAGCAAACAATAACAACATTCTAATCAGCTCAAACAATTCTATTAAAGTTTACCTCCTTTCCTTTACAAGTAAGCTTGGCTGAGAGGTATACCCTTGGAGTTAAAAAATTTCATTTTCAATTTTAATGCTTCTAAATACATGTTCTTCACATATCCCTACATAAATTTACCTCCTAAACTTATTGGAAGCATCAAATTAACAAAAATTAAACCCTAGTTGAAAGAAATAGGTCTGGCCAAATCATAACCCTAGGTTTCACAAGTTGGAATTCTTCTAGAAATAAAGTTTAAACACCATTTTCTAGTCTCTAATCCATATACAAGCTTCAAATCATCCATATCTCATAATGAACTAAATTAAACAGCACCAAACCCTAGGGTTTCTAACATTTAACTTTCATCAATACCATATTTAAAACCATCAAACCATAAACATTATAAACTAGAAGAATATCCAAGCTCTTACCTTGATTTAACACTTGATTTAATTTAGATTTTTCTTGATCTTCTCTTCCTCCTCTTTTCTTCTTCCTTACACAAGTTTTTCTCCCCTTCTTGCTATTTGGAGTTGACCAAAAATTGGCCAAAGAAAAGAGGATGGGGAGTTGATAAAACCCAATATTTATGTGGTTTTCTTAAGTGTTTCCTGATATTTTGCAACACTTTTGCCCTCATTATGCATGCATTTATATCCTTTTGATTATATCGATTCATGCATTGCATTCAGCTATTTAAGGGTAAAAAGGGTCGTTTATCTCGTCCAAACTGAAATTGCCTTGATCTTTAATCAGTTTAATCTTTACAAAGCTCTTTACTACTGTTTTCAGGCATTTGGAGGCTAATTTAAGACCCAAGATGGAGCATTGATGGAGCCATAAATTCATAAGAGTCAAAACACAAGACTAGGGTGTTTCTATGATTTTCGGTCGCGACTTGGACTTCTAAGGTCATGACCTAGATGCTCTTTAAGTGAAGTTGTGCATTTTGGAGCTAGGTCAAGACTGATTATGTCTCTATGTTCTCAGGTTGCGACATAGCTTCATGAAGTCACGACCTAACTTTCTAAGGTCATGACCTGAATGTGTTTAGTGGAGCTGTGCATTTCAGAATAGGTTATTTTACAATCAGACTTAAGGGAAGCAACCATCACGAACCAAAGAGCCTTCATTCTATAGATTTACAAGGATAAAAAGCCTCAACCATTTTCTCTCAAGTCTCCATTGATCCCACACGTCAAACATTTATTTTTCCCCACTTCTTCACCATTTTCTGTGATTTTAAACTGATTAAATCACTTCTACCACCTTCTTGTCCATTTTTCTAACTCCTTTTTTAGCATTACTTATGGTTGAACATACCTGGAGCGATTGTGACAAGTTTGAAGACATGAGAGGCTAAACCATTAGCCTCTTGGTGATGGGGGACGATGCTTGAGCTTAAGGACTTAATAGGGGAGTTTGATAGTCTAAACCTGTGCTTAAATTTGTGTTGAACATTTCTAGATTTGGGAATTTTTGCACTTATGTAAGACTTGACTTATGATTCGTAAATCTTGTGTTTAGACTACTGCAATGTAATTGGATTGGACAATGTTTAATATTGAATTATCTATATAAATATTTCAGTTTTAAATCCTTGTGGTCATTTGATTGTTAGTGATCTCTAGTAATTAATTTGTTTACTTGGTATTCTGTGGTTGTTGATTGACAATCTAAGGGTATTTGCATCATCCATTCATTTACACTCTAAGTGGTCTTGACAATGTTTTAAATAATGTTAATTAACTTTGATTAAAGTGAGTTTTCATTAATTAAAACTTTGGACCAAGTGATTGCTTGGGGTTTTTCATCAGACTTAGAGATTTCTAAACTCCCAATCAATTTGCATATCATCTCATTTCTATACTTTGAGAGGCATCATCCTCTCAACTTAAAATGTAATCCCTTTAGGCTTGGTCTAATATGACCTTGGGAGCAACTGTGCTCCATTATGAGCCTCTTCAGGATCCATTGTGACCCTATAGCATCATTAGCAGCAGCATCAATTTGCCATTGTAAGATCTTTAGGAGATCTTAGACCACGGGATTTAGTGATAAGTCACCTCCACTCCGTTGGTAACTTAACCAATCATTCCCTAAGATTGATCACAGACATTAATATTGTATTTTTAAACGTCAATTAGCACTTCTCGTTATCCTTGAGACTTTTACCTTTTCCATATCCCCTTAGCCTTTAAGTTAAGCCACTTTGGATCACTTTCCCTTCATGGTGGCTTAAGCACTTGCTCATTTATCGAGCTTATGAGCTTATCCTCATATCAATGCCAATCTGCCTTGCGTTAGGGCTCTATAGTCTTTATTGCCTTTAAATGACTTCAAGAGAAGGCTTATATCATCATGTTGTCATTCACCATTACTCTATTAAACTTAAGGAGTTACATATATCTGCCTCATAGTACCCTTATATTATGTTTGACCAGTTTCACTCTCCTCAGGATTAAGTTTACTCCGCACCTTAATTCAGTAGCTTCTCGTCATTCTCATTTAAGGGTTAACCCCCGTGGATACTGCATTGCTCATACCAAAGCAATTGGCAACCCATCATTTCCCATAACCTTTTCCTGGCATGGTTTGCTCTTGGAAACACAATATAACCCTTGTCACAGAGAGTCACATCCACTTTTGTAGAGCTACTTCATGGTCAAGTTTTTCTCATAGTCAATTCCTGTTTAGGTGCACTACTTACTTCCATATCCCTAAAAAAAAAAGGGGCCTCTCTACTTAGAGTTACACAATTCTATAGGTAGTGGCATTCCTCATTAGGAACTTCGATTCTTGGATTTCATACTAGCCTGGGTGCCTAGGTTACACATTCCAACATCCTTAGGCTTTAGGCATCATCGAGAACTTTTTCATCCCTCATGACATATTTGTTCTCAATACATCCATTAACTATCACATGCTTATCTATTTTCCTTCAATTATATCCTCAAGAGGGATCCTACATGACTTTACCTTTGTTGCATTGCCTTATTTTCTAACCAATTGTTCCTATGGTCAGATATAGATTACCATACCCTACTCACATCACACAGCTAACATTTAATCTCTATGTTGTGTTGTGTTTAAGTCAAGCATCTAACTCATTGTTAGTTCTTCATTCATAACATCTAGTTTCTCTATCCCTCTTGGTTTTCTATCTCTTAGAGGTTCCTCTACCACTACGTAGGGATTTAATAAACCTCAATATTTTGTCCTGTTACCCTGCCTCTTTTGAAGTTACATTGATTACTTTAGGATTGAGTCGTCATCCTACTTCCCTACTAGGGTATAGGCTCTTACCTTCGTCAGCCTACTAGTTTCAGTTGTTTTACCGACTCATACAATAAGGAGTTGGTAACTCAAACCCATCTCGGCATCATTCCGTCACTACTTTATTTCCTTTTTCTATCTCTGCTTTGATGGAGAGGAGTACCATATATCCTCAGTAGTCATGTCTCAGGTATTCACCTGCCTGAATTTTCGTGATCAAGTTCAACCTTTATCTTAAGGCAAGGGACTAACTCTCGAGGAATACGTTCTATGAGGATAATCTATTCTGACCAAGTATCCCATCAATATCATAAAATCATGACTGGAGTCTAAGAATTTATTTCTAGGAATTTATTGTCCCTTAGAATCACCGATAAAGGCTGAATTAGAGAAAATTCATAATGTTAAGTTTTGATTATAACTCTCTCTTATTTATGCTTTAATCTTAAGTGTTTATACATGCCTAGAGTGCGTAGAGGCAGGAGAGGTAGAGATATAGCACCTCGTAGCCCACTTACCTTACAAGACCAATCTTATTTATCTAGTGAGAGTGAGGAGTTAAAGGAGGAAATCATGACTAAAGTACCTCCTAATGGTGCTAATGGCAGGAATGGGAATGACAATCATAATAGACCTAATAATGGTGGTAATGGGCAACCTCAAGGTAGAACTATTAAGGAATTAACTTAATCTAATGGAAACTTTAATCTTATGCCTGGTGCTTTTCCTACTTTTAATGCATATTTTGAAATTAAGGGTCAATTGATTCACTCACTACCTAAATTTCATGGCCTCGTAGGTGAGAACCCATACCTGTACCTCTGACCTTTTTACATGCAGTGCATATCTATGAAGCCGATAGGGGTAAGTATTGATGATGTGATGTGGAAAGTATTTTACTTATCCCCAGAGGACAAAGCTAAAGAGTGGTATATGAATCTACCACTCTATATGGCTAGTGCATATGAATCATGGACTAGTATGAAGAAAGTATTTTTGGATAAGTACTTCCCCTCCACAAAGATTTCAGCTGCCCGCAAGGAAATTTCAGTAACTAAGCAAGAGCCTTTTGAGTCATTTTTTGAGTTTTAGAGTAGATTCCAAGAAATGTTGACCCGGTACCCCAATCATCAAATCCTTGAGGAGCACTTGGTACAATATTTCTACAACGAGCTATTGACATATGGTGCACAAGTCTTGGATGTCGCTGTGAATGGATTCGTGGAGAATATGGAACTACAGGCTGCATGGGAATTCATAATGACTTTCACCCTTAATAAACAACATGTAAGCTCAAGGGATCTAAGAGACCACAAAGCTGAGAGGGATCTACTGGTGGTTAAGTTGGCCCAAGACATGTCCAAGCTTGCAAGCATTGTTGAAAGTCTCTACTCAAACAAGCCTCAGTCTCTTGCTTGAGTAGCTACAAGCTATGGGGTTTGTGATTCCCCGATGCACACTACTTAGAATTGCCCTAGGCTAGTTAAAGAGGTAAATACGATATACTAAGGAAGAGATGGGCAATAGTAGAAAAGAGACCTCTACTCAAACACTTGTAATCCTGGTTGGAGAAACCATCCAAATTTTAAATGCAGTAGGGGAGCAAATAGACTAAATCAATTCCAAGGCCATCAATTTCACAATTCTAGGGCCTCCTCAAGTAACTTTTAAGACCCTTTAAGAGCTATAGTGACCACCTCGCAAAATACTATGGTACCTTAACAACTGCCAAGAGGGGATGATACTTCACAGGCCTTAAAGAGTATGACTACACAAATGACTAACATAGAGGGGCTAATGAAGGAGAGTGGTGACAAGTTTATCTCTATAACTACCATTTTGCAAGGAATGTAAAAAGATAATTTATATGTGCGTAAAAAGTTGAAGGAGCTCACTTTGAAGAACACCGACATGACTAGTCATCTGACCATTAAGGGTGAAAAGGTAAATGAAGATGAATATGAGTAATGAGTATAGAGCCCTTCACTTACCCTAATGAGATTGGGAAAATCTAAGAGTTTAAAAGAGAAAGAGCTCATAATGAGGACGAGATCACAAGAAGACCCAAAAGAGAAGGTGACTCAAGTACATGATGAAATACCCCATAAGGCTACATAAGATAATGAGAACACTATGAAAAGTTGTCACACCTTCCTCTATTACCTTATTATGCATCAATTGGAATCATTATAAAGCATTTCTCAAGGCTTAGGAAAGAAAATTTGCAAAAACAAAACTTCTCAATTCCTTACTAGCCGTACATTATTCACAGAATTTAAGGTCAACTTTGAAAACTCATAACTAAATGCAAAAAAAATAGAAATAAGGTGGTTCTAATTTCTATTTAAAGCTTATCATGTCCTTTAACAATGAAACATACTCATTAGACTTATATCCATCTAAAACAGAGCCAGAAAATTCGATGAGTTGTATTGTTCATTTGGTAAATTTTTGAATTTCCTATATTTTAGCCTAATTTTGGAAGGGCATAACTCCTTGCACAAAACTCCAATTTTAATATTCTACCAATTAATTTAAAATAAAAATATGATCTATAAGTCTACTAAGTTTCAGGTCCAATCTCAAAGAAATGCTTATTATTTTATATGTCTCAAATGTGGCCATTTTTAGGGATATTTTATCCCCTAATTAAGTCCAACTTTACTTTTTCTTTACCTTTTACCTATCCTTCATCTTTTGGGACTTATAACATGCCTGCACATAAATTCTAGCATGCTTAGACATAGTCATACATGTTCGTACATGCTTATCTCCTTCAAGGAGCTATTATCCAACAAACACAAACATTCAAAATGTTACATAACATAATGGCTATTAGTCACATCACTAAGCATTTACATGCCTTCATTCACCACTTCCTGGCCCTTGCCCTTCCTTGATCCTCCTCCTAAGGTTAGTTTAAATAGAGAGGGAATGAGATTTCAAAGAAATTTCAGTAGCAAAGAATCATAATTATCATGCAATCATGCAAACATAATGTGACATGCTTTTGTGCATATAACTTTATCATTCATACTTAGTGAAATGCCATAGAAAGTAAGCCAATTCATACGTATTCACATAACATAGTGCCAAGGCATGTAAAACATAAACATTGCAATCATAACTTTACAGCTTAGCATAAACATGGCAATCATAACTCAGTAGCATAGCTTAGTCACATCATGGCATTCATAGCACATACACACACGCATATAAATGAATACAAGAAAGCACTTTAATCATAATTCAATGCTACCTCTTGTGTACTTAGTGACTTGTTCCCTTTTGATTTAGGGTTCCTCCTTGATGATTAGGCAAAGAACCTAGCAAACCAACATCAATACCAATCATTTACCAACCATCTAAACACATTATACAATACTTGAACATTAAACCCTTTTTTCTTGGATTTTTGACATAATTATTTCCCATTTATTTTGATCAATCTCTTTGGTCATTCGTACATGATTTTTCATGTAGAATCCAAATATCTAATTAGATTTTATAAAATCACATTCCTTCCCCATGAACATGAGTGGAGAATTATTGGCACTGTCTTGTTCATAATCCCTTATGATTTTGGTCAAATTCACACCTTTGCCTTTCTTGTCTACGTCTAGTGATATGGTTGAACTCATAGGAGTCTTTATGCTCTTTACATGTTCCAAACCATATTTCTTCAGAAGTTCTTTGAGGTACTTTGTTTGTGATATAAGTATTCCATTTTTCTTCTATTTGATTTGCAATCCCAGGAAGAAATTCAATTCCCCCATCATTGATATCTCGAATTCTCCTTGTATTAACTTAGCAAACTCTTGGTAGAGATCCTCATTAGTAGCACTGAATATAATATCGTCTACATAAATTTAAACAATTAAAAGCTCTTTCTGATTTCTTTTTAGGGTTAAAGCGTAATTTTAATAACAAAGTTTACTCTAAGGGGCACTTAGCACTATAATGTTTATTTGGATGCAAAAATATACATGAAGTTGTCAAAAGAGGGCATCTGGCACCAGGCTGTTAATGTTTGTTAGTTTACCATCAAAGAGGCTCACGAAATCAGTTTTAAGGTGTATTTTTAACAACAAATTTTACATCAAGGGGCACTAGGCACCATAAAGTTTACTTGGGTGTAAAAATATATATGAACTTTTTAAAAGGAAAAAAATAACAAAATTCTTCAACTTCCATATACGTTCATTAATTTTATTCTTTTGGATCCTACCAAATGCTATATTTTCTCTCCATCAATTTCTACTTCTAAGTTTATCCATCTTTCTCTTATCATAGTTAACACACACACTCTCTTTGTCATGTCATTGTCTCAGCGTCCAAGCCTTCATATGTATTTATGCAAAACAACACCTTTCCCTTCTAGGATATGAGGTTCATTGCTTACAACTAAGTACTACCTCTAGTCCTTAATATAGGATGCAATTGACTAATTTAAGGATATTAAAAAAATCAAATAAATTACTTTAAAGTATTATATTTATCGTTTTTCTCTAAATTAATTTTCTTGGCTTATAAATTTATATATAATCAAATAATGCATACAAGTATTTTAGAGAGATCATATAATCTTTTATGCAGGCAAAGGCTAAGAGTACTCGTATGGCTTTCAATCTAGCTACTAGAGCATATATTTCCTCATAATCAATACCTTCTTCCTGATTATAGTCTTTAGCCACTAATCTAGCTTTATTTCAGATGATTTACGCAGATTCATTGAGCTTGTTCTTGAATACCCATTTGGTGCTGATGACTGGGTGGTCATTCGGTCTAGGTACCAAGTCCTAAACTTGATTCCTCTCAAATTAGTTTAACTCTCCCTACATTGTTGCTATCCAAAATTCATCAGATAGAGTTTCATCAATATTATATAACTGCAAAGAAACGCACTTCATTGAACACTTGTCTCCGGGTTTTGACCCCTTTATTGACTTTACCAATGACTCATTCTAGAGGATGATTTTTGTTATGTCTCCAAGCCTTAGGTTGATATGGATTATCTTGAGAAAATGTTTCATTTGAATCATCTTCATTCTCAATATTTTCTTTAGAAGGCATTTTGTTTGAAGACTTGTTTAGACTCAGTTTTTCAAAACTTTGAACAATCTTAGCATTATCATCTAGAGGTTTTGAAATCGACTTAGTTTCAGCAAACACAATATGAATTGATTCTTCAATAGTAAAGGTTCTTTTGTTAAAAACTCTATAGGCTTTACTACGGTTAGAATAACCAGAAATAGACCTTCATCAACTTTAGGATCAAATTTACCGAGATTTTCTTTGTTGTTGTTGTGAGTGTAGCATTCGCTTCCAAAGATCTTTAGATAGGCTAAGTTAGGCTTTCTTCCCTTATACATCTCATACAGAGTCTTCCTAAGTAGCATTCTAATGTAAGATTTGTTAGAGATATAACAAGCCGTGCTTATAGCTTCTGCCCATAACACTTGAGAGATTCCTTTTCCATTCAACATTGCTCTGATCACCTTTGTGAGTACTCTGTTCTTTCTTTCCACAACTCCATTTTGTTGAGGAGTTCTTGGTGTTGAGAAGTTGTGGTCAATCCCATGCTTGTCACAATAGTCTGTGAATTCATTGTTCTCAAATTCTCCTCCATGATCAATCTTGATTGACACAATAGAAATACCTTTCTTATTTTCAACCTTTTTAGTAAAAATGATGAATGCACTAAATGTCTCATCTTTGGAGGAAAGAAACAAAGTCCAGGTAAATCTTGAATAGTCATCAACTATCACCAAAGTATATAAGTCTCCACTAAAGCTCTTAAGTCTCGATAGACCAACCAAATCCATGTGAAGCATTTGGAGTAGCCTTTCAGTTGAGACTGTCTTCTTTGATTTAATCAAGAGCTTTGTTTATTTACCCTTATGACAAGCATCACAAACAATATCATGTTCAAATTGAATTTTGGGTAAACTAATAACTAAATCCCTTTTTGTTAATTTTGAAAGCTGATTCATATTAATATGAGCAAGACGTTTATGCTAAAGCCAGCTTTCCTCATTTTTTCTAACAAAATAGTTTTCAGAGAGTTAGAATCAATTTGAATTGTATAGCAGTTAACGTCCCTTAGAGCTCTTAGTTACATTTAATTCTTCCTTCTTTAGTGACAAGTCATCTTTGCTGATGATTAGGCATTCTTTTAAATCAAAGATTACCTAGTTGTTCTTGTTGGTACTCTGACTCACATTGAATAGGTTATGACATAAGCCTTCAACATAGTAAATATCTTCAACTTTTATTCCTTTGTCACTTCCTATTTCTCTGATTCTAGTAATTCTCCTAGATTGATTTCCACTAAAGCTTACTTTTCCTCCTTCTTTAGATTTGAGTGATGAGAACTTCTCAATATCACCCATCATGTGTCTAGAGCATCCGCTATCGATGTACTATTTGTTTGTTCTGGATGCTTTGAGACATACCTGCAATAGAAGAATCATGTTTTAGGTACCCATACCTTCTTAGGTCCTTTCTGGTTAGTATGGTTTCTCCTAGGTACATAAGTACCTTTGGGCACCCATCTTAACATTTCGTAAGTCCCTTTCTTCTTATGATGACAAGAAGAGGTTGTATGACCCTTACGGTTGAAATATGAACATAATGCAAAAGGATTAGAAGAGTAAACAACATTTTTAAAGAACGTTAGATATGATCGACCACCACTTTTCTTCTTTCCCTTTTTCTTATCTTGAGTAAGATCATATCCTATTCTGGACTTATCCATTATACAAAGTAGAGCTCCTAGAATCACTTTAAGTATTTCATTGCCCTTTATAAATTTCTCTAGAGTTTTAGTGAGCTTCTCCATTTTTTTTTTCTATTATGCTCTTATTCTATGTAGATTGAAGGTGTGGCTTTCCGCTTCGCTTGTTGTTCCTCCAAAATTTTTATCTTCTTTTTGGAGTTTACCAACTCCTTAGCAATTCTTACTAGCTCAGAATGTAACACATTATACACAAATTGTAATTCATCATAAGAAGGTTCAGAAATGATTACCTCATCTGTCTCTAAATCTCTATCTTCTTGTACCATGAGACAAATATTAGCTATTTCTTCATCATCACTATCCTCTTCTTCCGAAGAGCTATCTCCCTAGATTAATGTCATGAATGCCTTCTTCTTTCTGAACTTTTCTTTCTTTTTGTCTTTGTCCTTCATCTTGGATAGTTGAGGAAACTCTATTTTAATGTGTCCTAACTTGCATTTGAAGCAGATTATTAGTTCTCTTGGCTCATTTTGAGATGTGGAGGCTTTATGTTTTGATCGAAATCTTCTTCCAGCTTTGTTCCTATAGAACTTTTTGAATCTTCTGACTATAAGACCTGTTTCATGATCCTCTAGATCCTCTTTGTTGTCATCTTCACTCTCTTAAGTCTTAAGAGTGATGCCCTTATTGTTCTTCTCGTTCATCTCCTTCTTGTACTTCTACTTACTCTTATACTCTACCAAGCTTCTAAATAGTATAGCAACAGAGCCAATTAATTCTCCTTTTGTCTCCTCAGTGGTTGTTACCTTTGATTCCTATTCCTTTGTGAGACCGCTTAGTATTTTCCTCATTGGGTCTTCTTGACTGTACTTCTGATCGAGTGCAGTGAGGTGATTGCTAAGATGTGAGAATCTTACTTCCATATCTCGAATACTCTCTCCATCCTTCATTCTGAATAATTCAAATTTTGTGGTAAAGTATTGATTCTGCTCTATTTTACATTAGTTGTCCGTTTGTGTGCAATCTCCAGTGCCTTCCACATTTCTTTCACAGTCTCTAAGCTTGAAACTTGAAAGTATTTTTTTTGGCTTAATGCACATGTCAAAATATTGATTGTTTTATCATTTAACAGCATGAATCTTTTATTTTCTTTGTCAAACTCTCTAGGACTTTTGGGAACTTGTTGATTATCAATAGTTTTCTTTAGAACATAGCTCCCATACTCAATCATGTCCTATAAATCGTATTCAGCTGCTTTGATGAAAATTTTCATCCTTATCTTCCAGAATGTATAGTTTTCTCTATTGAAGCCTGGTATTTTTGAGGTTGAGCATCCTTTGGGTAGCACACTATGTCCAAAACCTGCCATAAGTCTCAAATGAAGAGACCTGCTCTGATACCAAATGTTCGTGGCAGCTTCACCTAAGAAGGGGATGAATTGGGTGAGGTATAAAATTTTAACTAAATGAAACAATTAAGCAAATAAAACAGAGGAGATAGGTTAGGAAGGTTTCACCAAAGAACGAAGACACAGAGTTTATACTGGTTTAGTCTCAACTACTTGACCTACGTGCAGTCCTTAGAATACTTCTAAGATTTCCACTATATTCCCAAGATTAAACAGGCTATGTGTGGCTCAATACAGTAATTGAATCTCTCAATCACTCCCCCTTGCTACCCGTAAGGTTACAATCCCCTCAAGAGTCTACACTCTTGAGTTACTCTCAGAATTGAGTAAAGAAATATATATTAAACTCTCTCATAGAGTATATGAATGATAAATGTTGAAGTTTGGTAAAACAGAGTATTAAATGCAATAATAAATTTTCAACAGACGGTGGCTCACGTATTCAATACTTCATTCGATGCTCTTTGCACCTTTTATAGTTGGAGTATTTCAATTATCTATTAGACTAAAGAGCTTTTAGCCGTTGGAAGATTGCTTATGTGTGTTCGGTAACTACAACAATAGTTCGCCCTTAATACTACTGACACAGTAGGTTAAGGGCAATAAAATAAATGTCGTGTTCATAATCTACACAAGCCTTTTGACGCAAGTAAGTTTTCCTCTTCAAGGAAATAGGAATGAGTAACAGAAGAAGTGATGATTCTTGACATTGATGCAACGGTTTGAAAAACATAGAATCAATCACTTGATATTTAGAAAGTAAACTAAACTCACTTGATCAATATCTTGATTGATAATTCTATGATTGATCTAGTTATCGATTAATTACAAGGAGAAAACATATTGCAGATATATACATTTATTGAATAGATTATGGACCATATGATGATTGAACAACTAATCAATAAAAAATGAAATATGAAAATAGTGAACTTTGCCAGTGAAGTAAATTTGAAATATTATGCGTAGCTTGCATCTTTCAAATTTGCCACCTTTGTATACTTAAGAAAGAGTTATGAGTTTCAAGAAGGTTTAGAAAACCTTAAAGATATAATGTTCATGATATCATGAAGGATTATGTGAAGAACTATTTAAGTGATAAAATGAGCATTGATCGAATAGATAATTAAAAAACGTTTGATCGATCATATCATCGATTAAGCTAAATATGAGTAAAATTCATTTTCAAAATATGATGATTGAACACTTCTTCAATAAAGGGATGATCGAACAAGTGATCAAAAATTGGTTCAAAGAGAACTTTCTCAGTGAAGTACATAAAATAGATGATGATTGATTAAATGATCGATTAATGATTAATCAATTATGTGATCGATAAATAACTGTCTAAAAATATTTTTAGAAAAGGTCAGAGAAAGACTTTAATCGATTAGATGATATTAAAAGAGGATGCAGAGATCATGATGATTGATCATTTTATCAATAAAAGGATGATCAATCAATTGATTGATCATGGATAGTGAAAATCTTGATTTTGCCAAAAAACACAGAATACATTTTTGATTAACTAGAAAATTTTTTGACACATAATGTTTGAATACATTATCGATGAAGCAATAATTGATGAAGTGATTGATAATAAGTGAACTGTTCAATATAGAAAATAAGTAGGGAGACTTTACCGGTTATTTAAGTCCACATCGATTAATACTTGATCGATTAGGTGATTGATAAAAGCTGTGTTATACTCATAGAGGTTTTTGTTGGAAATTGTGCCCTAGGGGCTAATCATTGTGTTATGAACATTGTTGATTTATGAATTTCTTAATTATGTTATCATATTATTTACATGTTTACTGTGATGACTATCCTTGGATAACTCATGATTTATCCTAAATGTCCCTGGTCGGTCATCTATGTGGGAGCAGAGATGAAATAATACCAGTATGACTTTGAAGATATATAAAGATATAAATCAAAGTCATAGGCACATGTAAGAGTACAAGGTGTTGGACTGACCCGCTATGAGAGAGCTGCATGGGTTAAGTCATAAGCTTCTCTCATATACAAACCATGTCACTGTGCCCTTTGACCTGAGATCATCATGGATTCCTACATGAGAAATGCTCAGCTTTGACCTAGTCAAAAGTCACTTTTGACCGAGTGATCATAAAGACTATGTTCAGGCTTAGTGGTTTTTCATGCGGAGGAATGTGAATGGTCAAGATGGAATTTGTCCCTCACATTCGTAGAGAGATATTACTGGGCCCCTCGCTAAGTGAGTCAGAGAAATGTATGGCCATACTATAATGGAAAGGTAGTTTCGTTTCTATACTCAGACTACTCAGGGATCGAGAAAGTAACGGTCATGAATAGGAGGATGACGTTCTCCATGCCTCATCCATGACCAAAATGTCGTGTGACAAAAGAGATGTGATATGGTTGTATGAAAGGTTACATCGTTCAACGATCCTCATATGATTTGGGTAGTCGTGATGTCTTGCTAGAGACCGCTTACGACTTGTGAGTCATTATAGTTAATGGGCCCACTGACAACTTCATATGGGCCTACAGGGTCGCACACAAAATAGCCCAACACGAGCTATGATGTCCAGATTCGTTGAATCTAAGATATGTCCAGATTCAATGAATAATATAGGGTGGACGTATATATATATAAATTCGTATATATATATACATATTATATAAATATAAGAGATATTAATTATTAGATTTAATTTATAAGGATAAATTAGATCTATATCAATTTTAAATTGGTAAGATATAATATAATATCTCAAATTTGATTTATGAGAATAAATCAAATATAATTCCGTCATATCTTTATTTTGAATTAAATAAATAGGTGAATTAAATCTGTGGAACAGATTTAATACAAACCATATTTATTTAATTGTTTTCTTATTTGATTAGGCAATATTTGATATTGTATTAATTTCGGAATTAATTTAGAATTAATTTCGAAATCAAATATCATTCATAATACCTATAGCATCCTATATATTTGATATTAGGAGCTAGGGTTTTGGGTGTGAGAGTGGAAAAACTTGCAGATAAGAGACGGCCAAAAATAGAGAAGGGAGGATGGATTCTTTGAACATAAACCCTAGAAGGACAAGAGGCGCTAGCACGTCGTTCGTGATTGGAATGCTGTTCGTGTGGATATCGGTAGAGGAAGCCGATTCGAGTTGTCGACTTCGAGCGATAAAAGAGGCGAGCAGAGGCATCCTGAATGGCGGAATCCCCGAGCCACCAAGAAATCGAACACTGAAGGTAATACTTCTTACTACTTGACTTAAACACAATCGGTAGATCCGGGTAAGGGATTGAAAATTTTAAATTTATTTTCCGTTGCGCGTCTTTCAATTCCCTTCTGTTTTACGGCTTTTTCCTGACATTTAATCAAACAATTGATTATCAATCAATTGATTGACAATTTGTTGTAATATTTTATACTAACCAGTGTTGTCAATGATTGATCACTTGATCGATCAACACATAAAACTAGAATTATCTAACATATTATCGATCAAGTTCAATCTTAAGTGACTAAAACAGAAGTAGTAGTTATGTGACAACTGATCGATTAACCCTTGATTGATTACTTTATTGATCAACTTAACAGATTCATAGAGAAATAGAAAAGCTTAATTTGTTATCATCAAAACCTTTAATCTAACAAGCATTAGAATTAAAGTTGTGATTTTTAGAAATCTTGATCCCCTATTTGGCCAACTAAGGTTCTTGGAAAAAGAAGTTTCTTTTCATAAATCCAAATTCATATTTGGATTCTACATGAAACACTATGCAGGATTGACCGAAGAAAGGAATTTTTAGGTTAAGGAAAGCAAAGCTCCAAAATTCAAAGATTTAAGGGTTAAGGGTTACTCGAGCTTTACCATTATTTTTTGTCACACCTCTCTTTATAACCCATTATACATGAATTAGAACCATTATAACCTGTTTCGTAATGTTTTCGAATGAAAAATTTTAACCGAAAAATTTTATATTTAATTCTGTCCGTACACTATTCATTCGATATCAAGGTAACTTTGAAAATTCATAACTAATTCTAGAAAAATCAAAACTAGGTGGTTCTAATTTTCACATGAAGCTTGCTAAGATTTCTATAGAGGAAAAATATTCATTGGACTCAATTCCATCCAAAATAGCACTAAAAATTTTGATAAAGTGTACTGTTCATATAGTCAATTTTCAAATTTCCAGTATTTTAGCCCAATTTTGGAAGGGCATAACTCTTCACACAAAACTCTAATTTCAATGTTCTAACACTTAATTTAAAGTTAAAAATATAATCTATAAGTTTGCCAAATCTCAGGTCCAGACTCAAAGAAATGCTTCTTATTTCATGTGTTCCAAGTTTGGCCTTTTTTAGGGACATTTTATAACCCTGATAAAGTCTAACTTTGTCTTTCCTTTACCTTTTATCCATCCTCAACCTTTTGGGACTTGTAATATACCTGTACATACATTTTAGAATACTTATACATATTCATACATGTTCACACATATTCATCTCCATACGGGAGCTATTATCCCACAAACCCAAAACATTGAAAACATTACATAACATAACATAGTATCTAATAACAAAGTCACTAAGCATTTACATGCCTTCAGTCACCACTTCCTGGCTCTTGCCCTTGCTTGATCCTTCTCGTAGGATTATTTTACACATAGGGGGAATGAGATTTCAAAGAAATCCCAGTAGCAGAGAATCATAATTATCTTGCAATCATGTAAACATAATGTGACATGCTTTTATGCATATAACTTTATTGCTCATACATAATAAAATATCATGGAAAGTAAGCCAGTTCATTCATATTCACATAACATAATACTGAGGCTTGTTCAACATAACATTGCAATCATAATTCAACAACATAGCTTAGTCACATCATGGCATTCACAGCACACACACACACACATAAATGTAAGCAAGAAAGGACTTTAATCATAATTCAATGCTACCTTTTGTTACTTGTCCAATTTGATCACTTCCAGGGACAATGATCTTCCTTACTTCCTTCTCATAAAGCCCATTAAAGCAAGCATAAAATAGGCCACACTAATAACCAAACAACTTATATACAATCCTAAAACTTTAACTTAACAATTTCCCCCTTTTCCTTTGGTTTTTAACAAAATTATTCCTTCTTTAGAACCAATCATCTCATGACTCAATCCTACACAATTTTTTATGAGGAGTCCAATGGTGTGATTAGATTTTTAAAATTCAAACTCCTCCCCCATGAATAGGTACTGGCCGAATAGGTTGTCATATATCTAAAAAAATTCTATTTTTGATTCCAATGATTTTAAACACTTTTCGACAACATATCCCTACACAAAAACATGTTTTAAAGCCATTAGAATGATCAACTCAAGCAAAATCAAATTGCTTCTATATGAACAGTGCTGATTGAATTGCTTTTCCTTAACCCTAATCTTGATTTCATCCAAAAATAAATCCATACACCACTTAATCTTCCTTATTCCACTTGATTATTAAGGTTTCTATCCTTTCTAAGCATCACACATCTCAACCAGAAATTTCATAATTTTTAGTATTTTTCCAGTATTTTTCCAAGCAAAAATCTTTATTTATTCAATGTGAAACTTAGGGAGAATGATGCTTATACGTACCTTAATATTTCCTTGGTGTATGTTAGATGATTTCTTGCCTAAAACACCTCAAAATTTTTGAACAAGGTGGCTGGATGAACAGTGGCAGAGTCTTCCCTTATTTTCCCAATTTTCTAACATTTTTCATGTATTTTCTAAGCGGTGTATATAGAAAATTCAAGTCTGCCCCTTACCTCTTCAATTGACCAAAATTGGACACCTAATAAGGTGTATGTGGTAGCCATCAAGTATGGAAAATATTCAGATTTGAACAAGTGCCCCTTTACTAGATATTTCCAACCATTTATCCCTTATTTTCACCTTTTATTTAATAAAAATGGAGGGACCCAGAAGGTGCACGAAATTGGGCCCTTATTAGCCTCAATGTGGGTCCCAAAATTGGTTTGGGCTAGTATAAAAAGCTGGCCCACAAACTAGATCACTATCCTAAACCAATTTGAAACTTTATCGGTTACTATTCACTAGTAACATTCCATAATTTTTCCAGACCTCCCAAAAACTCATTTGTCTCCATGATAATTCACCTTTTAATATGAGAATATGATATGAAAATTTTTAGAATTTTTGGCCACCTCTAGATATTTATTTTGAATTTTCTCTGATTAGGCCTTTGTTAGTGTTACTACGGGAAAATAAATTCTCTAAAATTTATTCATGAGCTTCCAAGGACTTAAAAAAATTTTATAAATTCAAATAAATATTTAAATGATTTATCCATCCTTTTTTCAAATTTATTGAGGCCTCTAACTAATTAAAATAATTATTTTCCTTCTATTTTTTAATATTTTCCTAAAAAGCCTCTATTTACGGGAAATTCTGGAACAATTTATTTTCACCGTAATTCCACCTTTCAGCCTCATTCTAGTTTCCAAACCTCTAATTTATACTTATCCTATTTTTAGGAAATTTTTTGGAATTTTTCTCAAATTTTCCTGTTTTGCCCTTTCTAGGTCGATAATTACAAAAATGCCAGCCCAGACCTTATCAGGGTTTCGCATTAAAAGTTGTTTAATCTTCTCATCTAGTTCCTACATTGACCCTCATCCCAATTTTTAATTCCCTATATCCAAGTGAAATTTTTTGGGATGTGACAATTCCTCCCCCCTTTAAATAAATTTTGTCCTCGAAATTTAGAAACATACCTCAATGGAACAATTCTTAGTATCTGGCCTTCATGTTGTCCTCCTTTTCTCATGTGGTCTCCTTTTGAGTTAAATCCCTCCAGTCAACTTTGATTATCAGAATTTCTTTATTTCGTAATTGCTTACTTTGCTGATTTCACCTCCAAGTTGAGGTTATCTTGCGATTCTATGTCTTCATATTTCAAGACATGGGATGGATCCAGATGATATTTCTTCAACTGAGAAACATGGAAGACATCATGAATCTAGCTCAGATTAGGGGGTAAGGCCAATCTGTAAGCTATCGGGCCAATTCTTGACAAGATTTGGAAGGGTCCATTCTAGTGGTGATTGGCATCCCCTTTCTATATGGTGCTTCATATCCACTTATCCTCCTTGTATCCTTTTATCTTATAGTTGGCTTGCTTGAATGTATATTGTTTAGGACTTATAGCTCGAGGTCCAACTAACAATAATCGTGCATGTGAAAAAGTAAAGGGTACTCTCTCAGTACCAATTAACTACTAGAGCAGGCTTCTATATCTTAAACTCATCCCTGGTCATTCCATTATCAACCCTCTAGAGGAATCACCCTCATGGCTTAACGTGTCATCTTAATCCCATGTCTCGAGAGATATCACTCCCTTGACTCAGTAAATCAACTCATTTCTATATTTCGAGAGGTATCATCCTCTCAACTTAACATGTAATCCCTTTAGGCTTGGTCTAATATGACCTTGGGAGCAACTGTGCTCCATTATAAGCCACTTTAGGATCCATTGTGACCCTGGGTTATCAGCAGTAGTAGCATCATCAGTAGCATCAATTTGCCACCATAAGATTTTTAGGAGATCTTAGACCATGGGATTGAGTGATAAGCTGCCTCCACTCCATTGGTAACTTAACTGATTATTCCCCAAGATTGATCACAAACACTAATATTATATTTTCAAACTCAATTAACACTTCTCATTATCCTTGAAGCTTTTAACTTTTCCATATCCCCTTAGCCTTTAAGTTTAGCCACTTCAAATCACTTTCCCTTCATGGTGGCTTAAGCACTTGCTTATTTATCAAGCTTATCAGCTTATCCTCATATCAATGCCAATCTGCCTTGCCTTTGGGTTGTACAGTCTTTATTGCCTTTGAACAACTTCAGGAGAGGACTTATATCATCATGTTTTCATTCAATATCACTCTATTAAACCTGAGGAGTTACATACATCTGCCTCATAGTACCCTTCCATTATGTTTCACCAGTTTTGCTCTCCTCAGTATTAAGTTTACTCCACACCTTAATTCAACAGCTTCTCGTTATTCTCGTTTAAGAGTTAACCCTCATGGATACTGCATTGCTCATACCAAAGCAATTGGCAGCCCATCATTTTCCGTAACCTTTGCCTGGCATGGTTCGCTCTGGCGAACATAATATAACCCTTACGATGGAGAGTCACATCCACTTTTGGGGAGCTACTTCATGGTCAAGTTTTCCTCATATTCAATTCCTATTTGGATTCACTCCTCACTTCATATCCCTATAAGAGGGGCCTCTCCACGTAGAGTTACACCATTCCATAGGCAGTGGCCTTCCTTATTAGGAATCTTATTTCTTGGATTTCATACTAGCCTGGGTACCTAGGTTACACACTCCAACATCCTTAGGCTTTAGGCATCATCAAGAACCTTTTCATCCTTCATGACATATTTATTGCCAATACATCCATTAACTATCACATACTTATCTATTTTCATTCAATTGTATCCTCAAGAAGGGTCCTGTCTGACTTTACCTTTCCTGAATTACCTTACTTTCTGATCACTTGTTCTTATGGTCAAATATACATTACCATACTTGCTCACATCACACAGCTCACATTTAATCACCATGCTGTGTTGTGTTTAAGTTAGGCATCTAACCCATCGTTAATTCTTTATTTGATAATATCTAGTTTCTCTATCCCTCTTGGTTTTCTATCCCTTAGGGGTTCCTCTACCACTACTTAGGGATTTAATAAACCTCAATATTCTGTCCTGTTACCTTGCCTTTTTCAAGGTTACATTGATTACTTAAGGATTGAGTCGTCATCAGACTCCTAACTTCATCGAGCCTACTATACTTTTAGTTATTCTACTTGGCTCATACAATAAGGATCCTATAACTCAAACCCATCTCAACATCATTCTATCACTATTCTATTTCCTTTTTCCATCTCTGCTCTTACAAAGAGGAATACCATATATCCTCGCCAGTCATGTCTCAGGTATTCACCTACTTAAATTTTTATGATCAAGTTCAACCTTTACCTTGAGGCAAGGGACTAACTCTCAAGGAATACGTTCTATGGAGATGGTCTGTTCTGACTAAGTATCCTATCGATATCATAGAAAGGCATGTATATCAGGTCTAATGTATTGTAACATTATGCATACTGAATAATGCAGTTTAGGCCAACATTAGACGTGAAAACTCTAGTGCTAGTGGGAGTGGAAACACATAAATCATATAACATTGTATTAATAGTAAGACCTAACACCTTGTGCATTCCTTCGAAATAAAAGAGTGGCTAGCACTCGAGTCAAACAATGCATGCATAGGGTAGTCGTTAACTTAGATCGTACCTTGAATCATCTCGGGCGACTTACTTGCCTCTTCTCTTGTAAGGGCAAACACCCTTCCTTGAGTCTGTGGTCTCTAGCCGTCAGCAACTATCGGGCATTCCTGTACATAATGTCCCAGCTTGCCACTCCTGAAGCACACATTCTGATCCATCAAGCATGGTCTATCTTTGTAGTTCTTACCACAGATCTTGCATTCTCTATTTTGGTGAGCATTAATGCTTCCTTCTTACCTTATTCCTCCTTCTCGTTTGGACTTCTTAGAGAACATAGGCTTCTATCTCTTTTTGTTGCTATTGTAGGAAGTCCCTTCTGGTCCACCCCTTATTGCTGGTCTCTCCTGCTTAGGAGCTGTCTTGACCAATTCCTGGCGATTGAGGCTACTCTCCGTGATACGACAGACTTCCACTGCCTTGTTGAACTCATCGAGTTGCCGGGGGGCTACTTTTTCCCTTAGCTCTTGCCTCAGTCCCCTCACCATCTTTTTGGTCTTTTATCACTCATCATTGTGGTATTGGAGATAACTAGAGTAGCGGGACAGTCTCACGTATCTATCTAGATACTCATCAAATGATTCCTGCGGAACCTGCTTAATCATTAGAAATTTCGCTTCCTTTACATCCCTCACGTACTGCGAGAAATACTTCAGGTAGAAGTGTTCCTTGAACACCTCCCAATTAATAGGGGTTTCATTTTCCTGGAGGATCATCTCGGTATTCCTCCACCAGCAGTTTGCCTCTCCTTCCAGTTTGTATATGGCTATCTGGGCTTTTCTCTCGGAAGAGCACTCTAGTATATTAAAGATTTTCTCTAGCTAAGTAATCCAATCCTCAGCTACTTAGATATCTAGTGTCCCTTCAAAAGTTGGGGGTTTTGCTTACTAAACCGAACAATCCACTCTCTTAGTGAATCAGGGTCCCCAGCTAGTTGTACCTGCTCAGTTATTGGCTCTTGTCATTGGGCTACCTATGGTGCCTCGGCCATCCTTTGCCCTGTTTACTGTAGATGTGCTACTAGTGTAGTCATTGTGGCTGCTATAACAGCATCACGCTCTTGTTCTTGGTGAACTTGTGCCGGCTATATCTCTTGAATCATTTTTCATTGTTCTTCTAGCAGATCCATAACTACTTAAATCGAACCAATGGGAGGTTCTCTTTGTGGCTCCCTTGCTTGTGTTCCTTGTCTTGTCCTTACCATTGTGTCGTTTCTCCTTTACTACAAGAGGAATAGAATCATCATTTATATAACTACACTTTATATCATTTTTCTATTCACATATATACATATGGCACCCTCAGCAAAATATTTATCCTCACCCTAATACAGCCCTTCACAACAATGTAACATATTATATAATAATCTAAGATCACACCATGGAAGTAGAAAAAGGAAAAGTGATAGCAATAAAAACTTCCAAGTCCTCCAATAGCTGATAAAAGGTGTGAGTTATGGAGCAGCTGTGGATCTTTTGTACTTTCTCCTACCACACCTGGGTCCTTGGAGGGTATCTCTTCGTGCCTGCTTCCATGGGGCCTCATCAATACTCGGTTCCTCCTCTATCACTTGCTTATACAATAACCTTACATTGAGGAAGTAGTTCAGATAGGTATAGCAGTAGTGATCCTGAGTCTGATCAATATTTTTATTTAGATCCATCAACTTTTTATAGATATCATCATATCCTTTAATTTTCTTGGCATTAACCTAGTTGGGCCTCACCACATTTGTAGGTACTGCCCAACTAACACTAGGACCTGCCTCTTCTAGGTTAGGCATAGGCCTTATTACACTATG
The DNA here is from genome assembly GCF_004799145.2 of Neltuma alba. Lineage (NCBI taxonomy): Eukaryota > Viridiplantae > Streptophyta > Magnoliopsida > Fabales > Fabaceae > Neltuma > Neltuma alba. The sequence goes on along the minus strand of NW_021632390.1, from coordinate 39,990 downwards.
TGCATCATCTACCAGCTCTATAAGGTCATTGGAACCTTCCTCTAAGCAAATATTATCTGCTCCCCTAAGAAAGTGATAGTACCTTGGTGGTGGGTTATGATCATCGGAGTTAGAGATATGTGGCTAGTACTACTCCAGGCACGACTCCCCTGACATCCTTTGGTTCACTATTTTCCCGGAACCACTGCTTTTACAACAGACCATACCTTTCCTGTACTTAACTTGACTTATAATGCACACAATCCATCACAGAGTATAAACTTGCCCAATGCCATTCAATCAACATTCACAATTTACAATCATTACTAATACCCAACCATGATTTACAATCATTATTCAATAGCCAATCACATATCACAGTACAATTCAATCAATACAGTGCAACTCAAACAGAGTCAGAACATTTGCTCTGATACCAAAAAGTGTCACACCTCTCTTTATAACCCATTATACATTAATTGGAACCATTATAACGTGTTTTGCTGTGTTTTTGGATGAAAAATTTTAACATTAAAATTTTACATTTAATTCTGTCTGTACACTATTCATTTGAAATTGGGCCAACTTTGAAAATTCATAACTAATTCTAGAAAAATCAAAATGAGGTGGTTCTAATTTTCACGTGAAGCTTGCTAAGAGTTGTATAGAGGAAAAATATTCATTAGACTCAATTGGATCCAAAACAGCACCAGAAAATTCGATAAAGTGCACTGTTCATATGGTCAATTTTTGAATTTCTAGTATTTTAGACCAACTTTGGAAGGGCATAACTCTTCACACAAAACTCTAATTTCAACATTCTACCACTTGATTTAAAGCTAAAAATATAACCTATAAGTCTACCAAATCTCATGTCTAGACTCAAAGAAATGCTTATTATTTTATGTGTCCCAAATTTGGCCCTTTTTAGAGACATTTTATCTCCTAATTAAGTCTAACTTTGTCTTTCCTTTACCTCTTATCCATCCTCAACCTTTTGAGACTTGTAATATACTTGTATATATATTCTAGAATACTTATACATATTCATACATGTTCACACATGTTCATCTCCATAAAGGAGCTATTATCCAACAAACACAAAACATTCAAAACATTACATAACATAACATAGTATCCATTAGCAAAGTCACTAAGTATTTACATACCTTCGGTCACCACTTCCTTGCTCTTGCCCTTGCTTGATCCTCCTCCTAGGATTATTTTACACAAAAGGGGAATGAGATTTCAAAGAAATCCCAGTAGCAGAGAATCATAATTATCATGCAATCATGCAAACATAATGTGACATGCTTTTGTGCATATAACTTTATTGCTCATGCATAATAAAATGCCATGGAAAGTAAGCCAGTTCATTCATATTCACATAACATAATGCTGGGGCTTGCTCAACATAACATTGCAATCATAATTCAACAGCATAGCTTAGTCACATCATGGCATTCATAGCACAAACACACATACACATAAGTGTAAGCAAGAAAGCACTTTAATCATAATTCAATGCTACCTTTTGTTACTTGTCCAATTTGATCACTTCAAGGGACAATGATCTTCCTTACTTCCTTCTCACAAAGCCTATTAAACCAAGCATAAAATAGGCCACATTACTAACCAAACAACTTATATACAATCCTGAAACTTTAACTTAACAATTTCCCCCTTTTCCTTTGGTTTTTAACAAAATTATTCCTTCTTTAGAACCAATCATCTCATGACTCAATACTACACAATTTTTCATGAGGAGTCCAATAGTGCCATTAGATTTTTAAAATTCAAACTCCTCCCCCATGAACAGTGGCTGGCCGAATAGGAGGTTATATATCTCTAAAAATTTCATTTTTGATTCCAATGATTTTAACACTTTTCAACAACATATTTGTACACAAAAACATGTTTTAAAGCCATTGAAATCATCAAATCAAGCAAAATCAATTTGCTTCTGCATGAACAGTGCTGACCGAATTGCTTTCCCTTAACCCTAATCTTGATTTCATCCAAATATCAATCCATACACCACTTAATCTTCCTTATTCCACTTGATTATTAAGGTTTCTATCCTTTCCTAAGCATTACACATCTCAACCAAAAATTTTAGAATTTTCTAGCATTTTCCCAACCAAAACTCCTCATTTAATCAATGTGAAACTTAGGGAGAATGATGCTTGGACATACCTTAATGTATTTTCTAAGGGGTATATATAGAAAATTCAAGTCTACCCCTTCCCTCTTCAATTGGCCAAAATTGGACACCTAATAAGGTGTATGTGGCAGCCATCAAGTGTGGAAAATATTCAGATTTGAACAAGTGTCCCTTTACTAGATATTTCCAACCATTTATCCCTTATTTTCACTTATTTTTTAATAAAAATTGAGGGACCCGGAAGGTACATGAAATTGGGCCCTTATTGGCCTTAATGTGGGTCCCACAAATGGTTTGGGTGGGTCCAAAAAGCTGGCCCACTGATCAAATCACTATCCCAAACCAATTTGAAACTTTATCGGTTACTATTCACTAGTAACATTCTATAATTTTTTCAGACCTCCCAAAAATTCATTTCTCTCCATGATAATTCACCTTTTAATATGAGAACATGATCTGAAAATTTTCAGAATTTTTTGCCACCTCTAGATTTTTTTTTGAATTTTCTCTGATTAGGCCTTTGTTAGTGTCACTGCGGGAAAATAAATTCCCTAAAATTTATTCCTAAGCTTTTAAAGCCTAAAACTAATTTTATAAATTCAAATCAATATTTAAATTACTTATCCATCTTTTTAATAAATTTATTGAGGCCTCTAACTAATTAAAATAATTATTTTCCTCCTGTTTTTAATATTTTCTCGAAAAGCCTCTATTTATCAGAAATTCTGTAACAATTTATTTTCACCGTAATTCCACCTTTCGGACCTCATTTGAGTTTTCAAAACCTCTAATTTATACTTTTCCAATATTTTTGAAATGTTCTGGAATTTTTTTTCAAATTTTCCTGTTTTGTCCTTCCTAAGCTGATAATTACGAAAATGCCAGCCCGTACCTTATCGCGATGTCACATTAAAAGTTGTTTCATCTTTTTGTCTAGTTCCTACATTGACCCTTATCCCAATTTTTAATTCCCTATATCTAGGTGAAATTTTTTAGGATGTGACAATTTAGTTTTTGTATGGTTTGGATTGTAATGTGGTTGTCCCTTTTGTGTAATGTGATATTTAGGGTTTGGTAATTGTGGAGGAGAAGAAGAAGAGCAAGGAAACAAGGAGCTATTGGAGCAAGGTAGCAAGATTTAATTAACTACTAATATTGATATTGTATTTTTTTATTATTGTATGGATGCATGCTATTATATGGGTGAACTATGATAATTGTGATGTGGCTGCTCCTTGCATTTTATTGCCTTGGCTTTCACATGTTTGAGATTGCCTAATTATAAGAGAATTAGTTCTCAAATGGTAGCTAATATTGATATGCATAATGACGATGCACGCTTGATGTTATAGTTGATTGTTCTTGGTATTAGGATTTCTTTGAAACCTTATTCCTTCCAAACTAAGGGCTAAGTCATCCAAGAAGAAGCTACAAATTCAAGGGTGAATGTGGTGTGGAGCCATGGGAAACATTTATCTTTTGGTTATGTATAATTATGCATGTTTAGTTGCTATAACCTTAAGTAGACCATTGACTTAGAGCTATGTTTGGCTATGTTATTGAATGAATTTAATCCTGAGATTTGGTATGGTTATAGCTCACATCCTAAGCTTCAAATCAATACGTAGCACGTTAAAAATAGACATCAAGATGATTTATGGTGATTTTCCAAAGTTAAGGCTTGAAATCTAAGAAAAAGTTTTTTACCAAAGTAACAGTGGCAACTTCCCTAACAATCTAGCACTAATTCAAAAAGAAATTAGTTTCACGAGATTATTTTTACTTGAAGGAGCATTCAAATAGCTTTCCATAAAACTTAGAAGCACTCTATTTTTATTTTTTTTAGAATAAGTTACGAATTTTTTGAATTAGAGAAAAAAACTAGATAAATAGTGATTTTATGAAAATCAGCTTCCAGATTGCTTATTTTTGAGTTCAAGGCCATCCAATGTGATCAAAGTTGGCTCTAATTAGACCCTAAGGTATCCTAAACATAAGGTTTAATATTTTTGGTATCAGAATAGAGGTTCTAGCATAGGATAGAATGATTTGCTTAAGTCTAGCCCATTAGATAATGGGTCAATTGAGGTAGAATGGATAATTTTTGCAAGAGACAGTAAAATGTCCTTCCTTTAACCCCTCAGAGTATGTATTAGTTGTAACATCCCAAATTTTGGCTCATAGATACAAGTAATAGCACAAGGAAAGGATGGTTACTATGTCCAATGCAACAAAAGTCCTAGAGATCACTCATAAGGAAAAAGAGATTTTCTAAGGGCAAAAGTGTAAAACAATAGTGTTCAGGGACTAAAGAATGACGAACTGGAGACAACTAAGGGCCAGAGGTTATGTCAGAAACTTGCAAGAGATGGTTCTGAATGTTAGGCCTAAGGAGGGACCAAATTGCAAAGAAAAGATTCCTAGGCCAAGTAGGGACCTAATTGTAACAAATAAAAGTTCTGGCCGGCTAATGCTCAGAGTTAGCAAAAAGGGCCCAAATGACCTAGAAAAATTTCAGAAAAATGGGAATAGGATCCTAGAGCCGATATAAGGCTAGAAATGATGGAAATGCCTTGAAGTCATTCCAGGGTTTTGGACAATTTGAGATAGTAACTTAAATTGAATTATTTAAGTCATGAGACGGCCTCAATTCATCAGGAAAAACTGGGGAATGGTAGCTGAGGAATTTACACAGATTGTAAAATTAATTCCGTCCCCAGAAACTGACAAGGTTAGCTTTAATTAAATTTAAAACCTATTTATACCATATTCGGGGAAAGTTAAAATAGCTGTCTAGAGTTTGACTTTTGACCCGAGAAAAATTAGAGAAATTTCCTGTGGTGAAAGGGAAAGAATAAAACCCAGAGACAAATCAATGGAGTTATGAGCCGATAGAAAGAATTCAGAGAAGGTAACCTCGGTTAAGTATTATTTAATAATATTTCTGGGAAAAGGAGAAAGAAAATATCTAAAAACTATCATGACGGTACTAAGTCAGCATGGTGAGTCACCAAAAGCAATAGGAGTCAGCATGGTGAGTCACCAAATGCAATCATGACACCTGCGAGTCATCATACTGAGTCACCAAATGCAATCATGACACCTATGAGTCATCATGCTGATTCAGCAAAAGATATTTATGGACAACATAAAAATCAGAACGCAATACAGGAATATTTTAGGCAGTCCTTTGTCTATCCGTTATAGTGAAATCTCTACTGCGTGACTCAGTAAGGTTAAGTAGCCTATCAGTAGAGCTAATTATTTTCATCTATGCTCCTCTAAGATGGCACCATGTATGTACTTAATTAAGATGAGAAAATAGTGCCAGAACATGTCCCAATGGTACTGGGTTAGTCAGGACTCAAAAAAGTACCCGATACGGTGCAGAATGGCAAAATGGGTAGAGGAATGCCTAAAGGCTATATTTTGTACGAATTTTATATTAATTTCCTCCCTATTTTAATTTCAAAATGATGAAGGAATATGGAAGAGATAAGTGTACGGTTAGATGGGAAAAGAAGATATTACGTGTATGGTTGAATGCAAGACACGTGTACGGTCAGATCCAAGACACGTGTGCGGTTGGATTAAAGACATGTGACTTGATGATGTAAGCATGATGTCATCAAAATGAGGTAAGCATGATGTCATAGGACACATGTCATCACAAGATAAAAAGAGAAAATGGACGGTCCAGATCAAGCCACGTATTTTTAAGATCAACTGCTGAGATTCAGTCTTGTTTTCTATAAATACCCCTCCCTTCCCTGTCATTTTGTCCAAGCACAAGGAACCCATGGGGAAGCTCTTGCAAAATGGTTTCTAGAGAGAAAAAGAAGAGGGAGAAAGAAAGGCCAAGTAGTCCCAAACTAGATCAAGCTTTAAAACAAGGTATGTGTGCTGTTTTTGATGTAGTTTCTACCTCCCTTGTTATTTTTGAGCTTGGTGGTTGGTTTGATTGGATTTTTGATGATTGAAATCCTATGGAGAGGTACTGCACAAAATTGATGAGGTTAGGGAAAGATGAAATGGATGTTGGAAACATGTTTAAGGGCTTGGAAACAACAAGAATCAAGTGGTTCTGTGTTGATTTTGAAGAAGTCCAACTTTCTCTTGGTTTATAATTTTGTTCAGCCTTGACTGTTCTAAATGGTTAGAATTGGATTTTTTTGAGCTTAGAAATGGATTCTACATGCAAAATTATGTGGGAATAGTATGTGAAATTAATTTTAGGATGATTGGAATTAAAACTCAAAAGTTAGAATTCAATTATGTTCAAGAAAGAACCAAGTAAGAAATAGGTTGGCGTCTTGGTTCTAATGAATGTTTGGCATTGTGTATGGATGTGTTAGGACCTTGGAACATCCAAGAGGACGTTTAATGATGTTGACTGAAAATCCATAGGGTTGGAAAGACAAGAGAATCAAAGGAAAAGCAAGAGGAAAGCTATGTTACAAGGTAGTGAACTTACCTATATTGTGTGCTTGATATGTATGTTTGCATGGTATGCTTGTGATGCCATAATGTGACTAAGCCATAGTGAAATGTTTGCAAATTTAAGTGCAAACTTATGTTATGTTATGCCTTGGCAATATGTTATGAAAGCATGTGATGTTTGGCTTACTTTCTACGGCATCCATATGTTAATGTTATGATAACATGTCATGTATTTGCATTTTGTCTTGCATGCTTATGATAGTGTTTGCTACTGAGATTCTCTTGAATCTCACCCCTCCCTAACCAACCATTTAGGTCAATCAATGGTGGGCAATAATGGCACGAGAGGCAAGGAGAAGAAAGTGGAGAATTATTGACGTTAATGAATGATGTTATTATTCAATGTGTAATTCTCCTACTATGTAATTTATGTTATGGATGCCAATAATATCATGTATTTAATTACAATGTTTATGAGATGAATATAAATGTATGAGGATGATTGGGAAAGCGTAAACCAAATTTATGTATGCCAAAGAAGAAAAAAAAGAATTAAAGCAAGCAAAGGTGAAAGGATAAAACATAGGTCCTGAAGTAGTTAGTTTTGAGTTTCAGTTTGACCTATCAAATGAATGAGTTAAACCATGAAATTTGGCAAAGTTATAGTAAACATCCCAGTCTTAAAATGAGAGCTAGATCACCTTAATTGGATGTGTGTACAAGGAGATACAACTTTTCAAAGTTGAGGCACAGAATCTGGAAGTTCCAAATTTTATCAAATGAATAGTAAATTTTATTGATTAAACTATACATATTGGTCATGGATAAGTCTATTTTGATATTTTTTTTCTTAAAGAGAATTAAAGGAGCTTTCTATAGAATTTTAGAACACCTCAATATGATTTTTATGAAATTAGTTATGAATTTTTGAAATTGAGCCTGTAATCTGGAATTTGAACAGTGAATAGTAACCCGAGTATTTATGTTGAAATTTTAATCCACGGGCTTGTATTTTGACCTGCTTGAACCATAACGCTTACGAATACATACTCTAAGAGGGTTAAAGGTAGGATGTTTTATTAGTAAGTGTTATGGTTCAAGCGGATCACGACACAAACCCGTGGATTTAAAATTTTCACATAATTACTTGAGTTACTATTCACTGTTCAAATTTCAGATTACAGGCTCAACTTTAAAAATTCATAACTAATTCCATAAAAATCATATTGAGGTGTTCTAAAATTATACGAAAATATCTTTCAATGGTATTTAAAGGAAAAATAACAAAATGAACTTATCTTTGGCCAATTCATACAGTTTATTCAATAAAGATTACTATTTATTTGGTAAAATATGGAACTTCCAAATTTTATGCCTCAATTTTGGAAATTCATATCTCCTTATGTACACATCTAATTGAGGTGATCTACCTCTCACTTTAAAGCTTGGGATGTGTAATATAAATTTGTCAAATCCTGTGGCTTAACTCATTCATTTGATAGGTTAAATGAGAGCTACAAACTCATTGCCCCAAGACCTATGTTTTATCCCTTAACCACTGTTTACTTTAATTCTTTTTATTTCTTTGGCATACATAACTTAGGCTTACTCTTTTCCATTCATTCTCATACATTCCATTCATGTCATAAATATTATAATTAAATACATGGCATCATTAGTGTCCATAACATAATTTACAAAATAAGAGAATTATACAGTCATTAACAGTCTCATTCATTTGACAAGAATAATTCTCCACTTTCTTCTCCTTGCTTCTCATGCCATTATTGCCCATCGTTGACTGACCTAAATGGTTGGTTAGGGAGGGGTGAGATTCAGGAGAATCTCAGTAGCAAACAACATCACATACATGCATAAGATAGATGCTAGTGTATAATATGTAGTTTTCCATAGACTTAAGTTAACTAGTGACATACCATCATACTTTATGCTTGGTATAAAAATGCATGGTCATAGAAACATATTAAAAACATCATTTCTAGCAACAATTATCATGTCACAACATCATGCAAACATCAACAAAACAAACCAACACATAAGCATACCACATCAAGCACATAGAGGGTAAGTTCACTACCTTGTACAATAGGCTTTCCTCTTGTTCTTCCTTTGATTCCCTTGACTTCCCAACCATTTGAACCCTTGGTTAACATCATCAAACATCCTCTTGATGTTCCAAGGTCATAAACATAACCATGATAATCATATAATCTATTAGGACCACTAGATTACATAAAGTTTAAGACTTGCTCTCTTGAACTTAACGTCCTTCTCTTAATTTTTGGATGGATGTTTTACTTTTGTAAAAATTATTCTCTTATGCCAATCCTACACAATTTTGCCCAAGGAATCTAAATATGAGCTTGGATTAATGAAAATCCAACTCCTTCCCAAAAATTAGTGTTGGCCAAATAGGGGGTTTTGAAATCCAAAAATCCCAACTTTAATTCTAATGCTTCCAATGCTTGTTTTTAGGTTTATCCTACACCATTTTCTATTTTAAACCCATTGGAAGCCTTAAAATCATCAAAATCATGTCTTAGGATACCAAACTTGAAGTGGCTGAACACTACCCTTCCTTAAACAATCATAAATGCTTTCACATATCAACACACGACTACTTGAAACAACCTTGAGCCAATGTGTTTTAACTAGATGTAACATCAAAATCATCCTCCCCTAAGCTTATATAAATTTGGCCAGCACCTCTCCTTAGGGGATTCCATATTTTTCAACCATTAAACTCAATAATACAAAGCAAGAAACAAGAGGGAACAACATGCTAACATTAGATCCAAGCTTAGATGATCAAAGGTGGTGTCTTTCTCTTGATTATGCTTCAAGAATCAATTTTGCAAGAGTTTTTCCTCTTAATCTTGTCTTGGCCAAAAATAGAGGAGGAGAGAGGCTCTATTTATAGCCAAACTTTGGCACTGAATGGACTAAAATACCTTGGTAGCTAATAGAAAGGGTAAGAGCAGTTTTGGAGCTTTAAGTGGACTTTTACATCATCATTACATCACCTTCTCGCATCATCCTTACATCATTCTTTTAGAAGGTGCTAGGTGTCATAAATTTGGTGGAGGAGAAGGGAGATTAAATCCTAACTATTGGATCAAAACTTAATCCTTAAGTTTCCTCCTAATTTACTTGACCCACATTTCTCCGGCTTTCCTGACGGCCTTTCAGAGCTCAAAAAATTCTTTTGTATGTTCCATAAATTCCCTTTTATTCTAGAGAATATATATGAATTTTCTCGAGCCATGACGCTTCCTTTAAGCATTGTATAAAAGTCATTTACTAAAATGCCCTTTTAACAACATAACCAACTTTATAGTTTATTAAAGCCATTTCACTCACCTTTTGGTTGCGAGACTAATTTTATAAATTAGTACAATCTTCCAACCATTTAAATTTATTTTTGTGTACATTTTTTAGGTCTGTTGGTATTTTAAATAATTACCTCAAACAGTGGACTTTTTACTAGCCACAACCTTATAATTTCATTTAAGCTGTCTCAGAGGTATTTTCATCATTTCTCTTCACAAAAGAGCCTTAGAATATTATTTTTCATTTTCTAGGATTTTCTTAAAATTTTCTGTCTACTTTCTATTTTTTTCCTGATGGCCGTAACTTTCTGAATTTACGGTTTTACCCCTACTTGGGCTCAACCTCATAAAACCGTCTCTTTGAGGCTTTTAACTTAACCTTTGACCTGTATCTAGCCTTTTTTCTCTTTTTAGGCCTTCGAGACTTTACTAGAGTCTCTAACTTTGATTACACTTTAACCCATAAAAATTTCACTTTGCAGTTTAGTCCCTGAACCATCTTTAACTTTCTTTCTCATATTTGGTACCTCGACCAAAAGGGGGTTTCGAGTCAGCCACCAAGTGTTTGTGAGTTCAACTCATTGCCAGAAAAATGGCTTTTAACGGCGGTTAATTGTGGTTTTTAACGGCGGTTTTGGAGGCGGAGTAAAAAGAGTTGACGTTGAAAGGATAAGAAAACACGGTGGTTCTTAACCGCCGTGGAAAATAAACTTTCAACGGCGGTTTTATTGAAAACCACCGTTGAAAATAAACTTTCCACAGCGGTTTCATCTCAAAACCGCCATGGAAATTCAAATTTTACACGGCAGTTTCTTGGTAAACCACCGTTATAAAATATTTTCCACGGCGGTAAATTAATTTAACAGCGGTTTGTTAAATAACCGCCGTTAAATGTTATATTTTTTTTTTCATTCGTCATTTTATTTTATTTTACCACCTCCTTGTAGTTTAGGTACCCAAATCGGTAGAGTAATATATATGCAGCACCATTTGAAGATTACCAGATGAACACCAAAGCATTATCTCAACAAAACTATTTGAATATTACCATATATGAACATCAACTATAGTTAACAATCAAAAAATGAACCGATATGTGAGGAAGCTAAGAGACCTTAGTACTTGACATTTTAAAGATTCTCTAACAACTTGGTTGACAAAGAGTCTCTTATCAAATTGATCTCGTCCATGCTATATGGCATAACATTTTCGAATGCCTGTAAATCAAAAATGGATTCATTAGTCAACTTGATTAAAAATGTGAAAAAATGGGTAGAATTACATGCAACATAAGTTATATTTAATTACCTCGTGTAATTTTTCAGTTACCCCTGTCTCAATAATGTCATTGATATAACAGATGACATAATATCCGCATTCAACTTTCCCAGGTTGACAACGATACTGAAAAAATAAAAAATTTATAAGCATTAGCTAATTTGATGATTGAAAAGATTTATAACTACATATTTAGCTCAAAACAACATACTTTGGGAGAAACCAAGTTGGTGGTTGCATATTTTGATGCCTGGTCATAAAATTGAAAGTGTGAAAAGCCCTATGAACATTCAAATATTAGAACATTAGAACACATTTTTATAAACTTTATATGTAATAAATATATAAAACTAACGTTTCAATGACATCTTTGGTTTCTTCGGTTGGACTTCCACGGAGGGAATCAAACCAGTAGACTTTGTTATCAAAAGGGGCGCAAACAATTAGAGTCCAATGATAACTGCAAAATACAAACCATATTAATTATAATCCTACATATATAACAAGTGTATCTCAAATATAATAATATACTTACTTTTCCACGTAAGGTACAAAATATATTTTCTTTTTCAACTGAGTCATTGCGGTCATCATGTAGATCGACCTAGCTTCCACAGTATTGGCTATTTTTTGTACCTTTTGAGGACACATAAAGCCATATGTGTCCTCAAGTCCTGCCTGCCTACAGACTCCAACAAAATGCCTGTTGTTCAAATAAGAAATATTAGAATATGCATAAGTATAATACAAAAAATAGTTTAGTTATTGTAACTTACAAAATAGCCAGCTGCATAAAGACTATATCCAACTCCTGAAAGTTGAGGAACTGAATGAGGTCCTTCTTGTCAATAGTGAACTGGTATGTGACATCTGAAGCCACAATTCCCGGCGGCATATTATAAGTAAGAGAGTTTTCCATATTTGTTACCATGCTATGAAGAAGCTCCAAACTCCCATACATAACCCCAATATCAGCAAGAAGAGGCAGCAGGACAGGTTCTGAAGCACTACTTGCCGTCTTCTTCATTGTCGCCTTCTTTGTTGTCGCCTTCTTCGATGGTGTAGGCTTTCCAATAAGTCGTTTTCGCCACAGAATGAAATTTTATTTAGCCTGAACCAGCAGGCAAACCTCATCAATAGGGATAGGCACTGGTGTATCACCTTGACCGCTACGGATTTTATCCACTGTCACCCTCAATTGATCTACTGGAACTTTCTTCCCGTGGATCGTTGAGCTCGAGAATACTCGGCCATTAGCAACATGAAATGTCGAATCTCCATTAACGTCGACATAGAGAGAACACGGTGTTCCATTGTCTTAGACAGGGTCAGGGTCAGATAATGTCAGCTGTTGTGTCAGATTATTACTGCCCTTCCCACTTTTCATCATAGGTGAACCCTGAAATATAAGAAGAAATTACTTAAGGCACATTATATAAGTTTAAATTGATGAAATGAACCTTTATTACCTGTGACGGCTCAGACACTCGGGGCATCTGGAATCCGGTCGTGCCCATCATCATCATTGCAAACTTGGCATCAAACTCCTCACGCATCTTTTGCATCTCTGCCTTGTGTTCTTCACTGAGTTGAAATCGAACTCTTTTCGTTTCTTCTTGTAATCGTCGGTCGAGTTCCTCTTTAGATACCATGTCAGCGGAGGATGATCCAGTACTTTTTTGAGAACCAGGACCAAAAAATTGTTTGATGCCAATTCCTTTAGGGGCCCCTTTGACTCTGCCGGGATGGTCAGCCTTTCTAATGGCAATGGCCAAGATATCCATCCGCCCACAAGGAACAAATGTACCTTGGGATAATTGCTCCTCAAGTGTATCCTGTAACATTAAAATAACAACTTCAATTTAACATAATTAAAAAAATAATTAATGAAGCGTAATACTAATATTACTTACAATTTTCTCAGCAACAATAGCAGCCTCTGGAGTGAGATATTGACCCCTTTTAATCCTCGCCGCCTTCCATTTTTCTTGGCGAGAAGGACGGTCGATAGGTGGAATGACTCCAGTAGGATCTGAAGCAGCAGCCATTTCTGCACTCTTTTGCCGCTCCTCTATCATACTTCTTTCCAACCCACCATACCCTGCACAAGACATGGTATGTGGGTACACATTCAGCTCAGATATTTGCTTGTTCTTCCTACTTAGTGCCTATGACAATAAAAATTTAACAAATTTAGTTTAGTTAAATATAATATAAATTGATAAAAAACTAAGTTTGAAGAAACCAAACCTGAAATGCAAGGTCTTGACGTTGCTGCACAAACCTCTCCCATGCCTCGTCAGTAATAAAAGAGTATCGTTCTTTAGGATGCTCGCCCTTTCTTTTTCCACGAAGATACTCTCTTGTAAGCGTGGATTTAAAATCCCTCCACAGGTCATCGAGTTGCTTATACAAATGGTCTCTCATTTCTTCAGTTGTAGGAATATCAAATGTCAGCTGCAATATAATACAATAGAGTTATAAGCAAATAATCAATTATAATTAACACTAATAAAGAAAAGAATTCGTAACGTACCAAAATATCCTCCCAAATTTTTTGTTTTAAGTTTTTATCTACCATCTTCCAATTAAGAATGTCAATCCCAATCTTACTGCGTGCGAGATAGCCCACGTAACTAGTAAATTTAGCCCCTTCAAGACCTATAGCTTTCAAATCAGCGTCAAAGTATACTACAATCCTCGGGGGCTGTGTGTTCTCATCACGTAAGGCCAACTTCTTCATACGGGTTGGCCTTCTACCTCTTTTCGCTCTATGGAAGGAGTTGTCATCTCCAGAACCCTGTTGATCAGATCCATCCATTTCCTGTTCAATAAACAACCAATAAATATTAGAATAAGTCCCGTATAAAACATCAAGTATATTAAAAAAAAATCACATTAGCTGTGAAAGGCCTTACAACGATTATCCTCCCAAATTCCTTCACAATGATCATCCCTAACCTCATAGTCATCATCTACCAAATCTAATTCAGCAATTTTAGGTCGAGTAACTGTGAAAGGCGGGATTTCGTCAAGATTGACCTCTGAGTCACCATCAACTCCACCAACTCCTTGCCTCTTACCTTGGAGCATAATAGATAATTTCTTTTTTGCTAGATCGGTAACATAAAACACTTGTTTTGCTTGATTTGCCAAAATAAATGGCTCATCTCCATATCCAATCCTCTCAAGATTGACTGAAACAAAACCAAATTCTTCATCAACTTGCATAGCACTATTATTAACCCACTTACATTTGAAGACAGGAACTTTAAATTTGGTAGAGCTAACCTCCCATATCTCTTCTATTACTCCATAATAGGACATTGACGCTAATATTGGGTTTCTATCTTTTGAACTAGCAAAATGCATTGCTTCAGCTACTACCATCACCCCACTGTTCTGCATGGTACTCTTATCATCTTGGGTTTTTATATAAAATGAATAACCATTTATGTCATATCCGCCCCAACACACAACCTCAAAATGAGGCCTTACAGCTAGTCTCTGTATTGTTTCAAAAGGATTACCATCCTTTAACACTTGTTGCTTGAACCACTCAGTAAATGACTTGTTATACTCGTTAGCTAGTTGCATATTGTTCTTTCTTGGATTCAAGTTCTTCAACATATTCTTGTGAGCATTCAAGTAAGGCAAAACTTCATCCGTGTTGTTTAAAATATATAGATGTGCCTGCATTACAACATCTCTTGACATAGACCTCACTATGACACCTCGTGTTCCCTTGCTTCTCCCCTGATCATGCCGAGATTGAGGAAGTCCAACTGTCTTTACCTTATCAAGATATGCATTGCAGAACTCAACTGCCTCTTCAGCTATATATCTCTCAACAATTGATGCCTCAGGCTGATAAGGATTCTTAGAGTACCCTTTTAGAATTTTCATGTATCTCTCAAATGGGTACATCCACCTTAAACACACAGGGCCGTAAAGTCTTATCTCTCGTATAAGGTGAGCTATCAAATGGACCATAATATCAAAAAATGAGGGAGGAAAGTGCATTTCCAATTGGGAGAGGATCACATAACCTTCATTTTCTAATTCATCTAACTCAGCAAGATCAATGACTTTGCTACAAATAGCGCTAAAAAACATACAAAGTCTTGTAATAGTACTTCTCACATCGGTTTTCATAATGCCTCGAATAGCAAGTGGAAGTAATTGTTGCATCAACACGTGACAATCATGAGACTTCATCCCCGTTATCTTCAAATCATGCATCGAAACAAGTTTGTTCACATTAGAAGAAAAACCTTGTGGCACCTTAAGGTTATTAATAAAACCACAGAAACTTGTTTTCTCTGCTTTTGATAATGTGTGCGCAACTGGATGTAAATAAGCCCTTTTACCCTCTCTTTCTTATGGGTGGAGGAGTTTTCTTGTTCCAATTTCGACTAAGTCACGTCTTGCATTGATTCCATCCTTAGTCTTTCGACTTATATGTAAAAGTGTACCAACAAGACTCTTGCACACATTCTTTTCCACATGCCTCACATCTAGACTATGCCTCACATCAAGACTTTGCCAATATGGAAGATCAAAAAAGATAGATCTTTTTTACCATATATTCCTCTCACTGGCAGTCTTCTTCTTCTTCTTACCAAAGACCACATTAATTCCTTCCACCCGCTGATAAACTTCTTCTCCAGTTAATGGTCTTGGAGCCATTTCATATTCTTATGAGCCATTAAATGCCTTTTTCAATCTACGGTAAGGGTGATACCAACTAAGAAACCTTCTGTGACCAAGGTATACCATCTTCCTGCCATGTTTAAGTTGCATATAGTGGGTGCCTTCGTTGCATATTGGGCATGCTTTATGCCCCTTAACACTATATCCTGACAAATTTCCATATGCTGGAAAGTCATTTATCGTGGTGAAGATCATAGCATGTAAATTGAAGGTCTCTTGTTTATATGCATCAAACACATCAACACCTTCCACCCATAATTTTTTCAGATCCTCAATCAAAGGTGTCAAATACACATCGATATCGTTTCCCGGCTGTTTTGGCCCCGAGATCATCAAAGATAGCATGATATATTTTCTTTTCATACATAACCAAGGAGGCAAATTGTAAATTACAAGAAGCACCGGCCAAGCACTGTGTGTGCTACTAAGATTACCATATGGATTAATTCCGTCCATACAAAGACCTAGCCGAAGGTTTCTTGGCTCGCTACCGAATTGAGAAAATTTTTGATCTATTGTTTTCCATTGAGGAGAATCTGCAGGGTGACGAAGCTTTCATCACATATTTTCTCATCGAAATGCCATCCCAAGTTCTTTGCTTCTGTGGCATTAGCAAATAGACGCTTAAATCGTGGTATTATTGGAAGATACCACAGAACCTTCAAAGGAGAACCTTTGGTCATCCTATTATAATCACCACCATCTTTCTTAACCCTGTATCTTGAAGTCTCACATTTACGGCACTTATTCAACCTTCATACTCATTTCTGAATAATATGCAGTCATTAGGGCATACATGTATCTTCTCATATTCCAAACCCATCGGACACAAAATCTTTTTTGCCTCATACATTCGTTTCGGAAATGAATTCCCCTTTGGAAGAATATCACTCAGCAGTTCAAGTAATTCTGTGAAACTAGCATCGGTCCAACCATTTTTTGCCTTCAAGTTCATCAATTTCAACACGGTTGTCAACCTTGTGTAATCATCTTAACACCTTGGATATAAAGGCGTTTCTGCATTACTACATAAAGTTTCAAAAGTGGAAGAGAACTGCGTAGAAGATTCAGACCTTATGTCATGAAACATATCCGAAATTCTATCACCAAAGTCTTCATTCCCAACCTTCTCCTTTCCAGATAGTGTAGTCTTTCTAATTTCTCCATGTCATATCCAATTTGTATACCTCAAATTTATCCCATCACAAATAAAATGCTCTTTTATCTCAGAAATACTCCTCCAACTATTGTTTAGGCATTTGACACAAGGACAATAGTATAATCCATCTCTTTGATTAGGGGCATTTCTCTGAGCAAACTGAAGAAACCTTTCAACCCCATCCTCATATTCTTTGCTAATTCTCTTAGCTTTCATCCAACTACGATCTATTGTTCTACAGAGTCAATGAACATAGTTGTCAAGCTCAATTGTAACTCCTCAATTCAAATATTAAAATAATTAAATGTTAGTCAATAAATTAAAATTGACTAACACTTAATTACAAATTAAAGGGAATGTCTCCCTTTTAAAAATAAAAAATTCGTATAATTTTTCAATCTAATTTTTCCTATAACAAATCCTAAATTTGTATACAAAATTAAACAAATCAATCAATCAATCAATCAAACTAATATAACAATGTAACAAAATTAAAAATAGGATAAATTTGAAGAAATATAATAAATAAAAAAAATAAGAATTCAATTTCAAACCAATTCAATGAATAAAAATTCTTAAAGCTAAAATTTCTGAATACAAAATAGGAACACAAACAATATCCATTTATAATGAAATTTTAAACAACACTTTATCATTAATCAACGTTCATAATGGGAAAAAAATCACAAAACAATTAACAGATTATTTATTACTAAATTATAAAATTTATTTCAAAAAATTTACCAAAAATTCGAAGTAAATATCAAAAAATTATTAAAAAATCAAAAAATTCAAAACTAATCAACTTCAAAATTTTAAACATGTTTCTAATACCGTATATAAGAAGGAATTGAGGTTTTCTCACATCCAATGTCCCCAATCAACAACTCAACCAAATAAAAAACGCAAAATCGACAATGTAAGCCAACCACAATGTAAGACTAACAAACCCATTCGAAATACAACAGATTTTAACAGCTAAAACATCCAGGAAACCAAAAAAAATTGAAGAGAATGAAAGAAGAAGATACTCACAGAGTAGAGATGATTCAATGCAAAAAGAGGGGCGACTCCATGGCAGCGGGCGGCGGCAAGACCCCACAAGCAAAATGGAGGAGTTTAAACGGCGGGACAGTGGAGGGAATGGCTGGTAATGGAAGTTTTTTGGTGGTGGGACAAAGGGGGACCACGGTGCACTAAGTCGAGACTGTGAAAATGAGAGAACCAGAATGCGCCGCAGGGTTTAAGTTGGACCTGAGTAAAGATGTGAGCTCTCTATCTTCCCAAGTCGTGACAAGAAACCTCTCAGGTCACGACCTGACCCCTAGGTCGCGACCTGGATGCCATTTTACTGAAGCCATGCGTTTTGGACCTGAGTAAAGATGAGAGCTCTCTGTCTTCCCAGGTCGCGACAAGAAACCTCTCAGGTCGCGACTTGACCCCCCTGAGTCATGACCTTACATTCCTGAGGTCGCAACCTGAGTGCGTTAAGTGAAGCTGTGCATTTTGGAATAGGTTTCTAAGCTTCTATACCTAAGGAGGGTAGCCACCACGAAAGATTCCTCTTCTATTTTGCAGATTTACACAAGGTTGAGCCACCATCGTCTCCTCTCAAGTCTCCATTGATCCTACACCCAAAACCTCTATTTTTCTTCATCTCTTCATCATTTTTTGTATTTTTAAACCGATCAAACCACTCCAACACCCTTCTCCATTTTTCCAACCTTATTTTTAGCTTTAACCATGGCTATTCATTCCTAGAGCGATTGCGATTGGTTTGAAGGCATGAGAGGCTAAACCCTTAGCCTCTTGGTCATAGAAGACAAAGCTTGAGCTCAAGGACTTAATCGAGGAGTTTTCATTCTATAGTCTAAATCATTGTTTTATGCTATGTTGAATTTTTCTAGATTTAGGAACTTTCTACACTTGTATCAAACTTGGTTTATGATTGTAAATCTTATGTTTAGACTATTCTATTGTATTTGGATTAGATGATGTTAATGTTAATTAATCTATTTTAGTATTTCAGTTTGAATCCTTGTGTTCAGTTTGATTATCAGTGATAATTGCTGATTAATCTGAGTGCTTGGTATTCTGTGGCTGTCGATTGACATTCAGAGGGCATTTGCATCATTCATTCATTTACACTCTAAGTGGTTTTCAACAGTGTCTTAAGAGGTGTTAATTAACTTTGATTAAAGTGAGTTTTCATTAATTAAGACATTGGACCCAAGTGATTACTTGGGGTTTTCTTCAGACTTAGAGGTTTTCCAAACTCCCAATCATTCTAAAGAGCAGTGATAGCTGAGCTTTCATTATCAAGAGACTGTTTAACCATAATTCCCTTTTAATCCAAAACATTTCTTAATTCATTCAAAATACCAAAAATAGTTAATTTTCTACACTTTGCATTTGTTGCACCACTTTTAAAACAACTAAAACCCCCCTTTTTACAATGGTTTTTAAACCCAATGTAGACTAGGATTTCAAATAACAAGCTCCTCGAGAAGCATGACTGGTTGCATCCTATATTGCATTTTATCTGGTGCAACTCTTTTTCTTGACGATCTGGAAGGCAACAATCCAGCACATCGATCAACCATCAATACCCCCAGTACCTGTGGCACCAGTCCCAGTTTGACTTGAGCCTGAGATCCACAGTCATGTTCAGCTGAGAGAGAAGTTAAAATTCTTGGTATGTCATATCAGGAAAGATGAGGATCAACAAGACTTGACCACCTACTTATATTACCTCTAGGAGGTGAGGGTGTTATATCAAACCCATAGACAAGGCAACCCTTATCTAGATGCTGAGGACTAGATCTTGATGATGACGGACATGCTTCCACACATACCTTTATGGGTATATGAGTTTTGTCGTCTGGATCAGATACTGGGATCTAATATTGAGGATTGGATCCAGAGCCTTGAGAGCTTTGTTATTGTTCACTTTCTTTAGGCAGTTAAAACCCTCGTAGTACTGCTGTAGAATTTATTTTGGTATAGCTAACCATGGTAGGTTAAACTGTTGCACTTGGATGCTATGTCGGTTTTAGTTAGTATGTATGCCTTGAGCTTTGCTGCTTTTTAGGGTGATGTATGAACATTGATTATTTTATGCCCTTTTATTGAATGAAATCTAAGCATGTTATTTACTTCCTCTTCTGTTATTACGTATTCCAATTAGATATCATGATAGTTAGAACTAGAAGAAATAGTTTGCCAGAGAGACCCTCAGGACATGACTTAAGGGTCCCTCCAGATCCATTACAATTGATTCTAGATTATTTGGAGCAACAGTAGAAGACCATTGACGCAGAATTCCTAACCCAAAGGTAGAAAGATGATGAACCCTTTGAGGAATACCGACCCAAGTTTATTCACCTCTCACTATTCTAGCTATCTCTGTTACCAAGAGGACGAAAGGTGGATGATGGATAAGATGGTCAGAGGACTGCAGCAATCCTTGAGGGAGATGATTGCCCCCAGGCAGTTTAAGCACTTCAATAAGGCAGTTAAGTCTTTAGAAGCAAAGTTTGACCAATATGATTTTAGGCAATTGGATGAATCTAAATTTGAAATTTGGCATGCTTATAGATCTCATTTTTAGCTTTAAAATGAGTAGTAATTTATTAAATTTGGTGTTTTGTACAGAAATTTATATCCTTTCAAAGTAGGACATAAATCCCAAAAAATTAGAAAATAACCAAATGAATACTACCACTTTGAATGAAAGTTGGAATCGATGTGTGAGATCTACATACTGATGAGTATTTTTTTTCCTAAAAAGCATGTCAAGAGCTTTCTATGGAACTTAGAATCATATCATTTCAATTTTTTTACAATTAGTTATGAATTTTTAAAATTGGCCTAAAATGTTGTGAATAGTAACTCTGAACCTAAGTTAAAATTTTAAAATTTTCTCATACTTAAGGGTCGTACAATGACCCTAATGGTTCCAATTGTTATATAATGAGGTAATAGAGGAGGTGTCACACATCTCTAGGCCATTAGCACTCTTGGTTTCCCCTATCCTCAAGGATTACTGGCAAGCAGAAAGCTATCTTTAGCTCTTTCTAGCTTTTTATATCCATTTAGGAATAAGAGATAGCCACTTTGATTGTGCTGCCTCAACACCATATCAAGGCTATAGTAACTGTATCTAACTTAGGTTTCCACTTGGCCCTTTTTGCTAGGGTTTTATCTTATACCTCTATCTGACTTGTAAGCTATTATCCTATCTTTCTCTAGAGGGGTAGTCTCTTTATGTTTAAGCAGTGGCTACCTTCTTTATTGTCTGATTTCTTGTCATCATTTCACGTGTACTTTTCTAACTGAGGATTCAAACTTCACCTCTTGAACATCCTCAATACATAATTTTCTTAGAGCATTCACCTCCAATCCATAACCTTGGTTGGACTATGACTAGTATTCTATTACTAGCTCCAACCTAAACTGGGCTTTTTCTAAATCTTTACAGATAGTTCCTTTTTCCTATGCCAAAACTAGACTCTGATACCAAAAATATCACACCTTACTTATATAATATCTTAGAGTCTATCTAGAACCATTTTAGACCACTTTGGATGGTCTTACACTCATAAATGCAAACTGGACGTTGATTTTCAGAAAAACATTGTTCACTGTGCAACTTCTAGATTACAAGTCTAATTTTGAAAAGTCATAACTAATTCCAGAAAAATTGTATTGAGGCCCTCCAAAATTTTACAAAATTCTCTTTGAAAGCTCTTTACGGAGAAAATATTAAATTAGACTTATCTCTTACCAATTCGTACAATTTATTCATTAATTTTTACTGTTCATTTAGTAAATTCTGAAACTTCTAAATTCTGTGCCTCAAATTTGGAAATTCATATCTTCTTGTGTACACATTTAATTAAGGTTATCTACCTCTCATTTTAAAGCTTGGGATGTATACTATAAACCTACCAAATTTTATGGCTTAATTCATTCATTTGATAGGTCAAATTGGAGCTCGAAACGAACTTCTCTAAAACATACGTTTTATCCCTTTACCTTTACTTGCTTTAATTTTTTTTAATTAATTGGGCATACATAGCTTGGGCCTACTCTTTTCCATTCATCCTCATACATTTCCATTCATGCCATAGACATTCTAATCACTACATTGCATCATGGGGATCCATAAACATAATTTACAAAATGGGAGAGTTATACATTCATCAACAATCTCATTTATTAACATGAATAATTCTCTACTTTCTTCTCCTTCCTTCTGATGCCATTAATGCCCACCATTGATTGACCTAAATAGTTGGTTAGGAAAGGGTAAGATTAGACAGAATCTCACTAGCAAACAGTACCATATTAATTATGCTAGATGGATGCTAATGCACTACATGCAACTTACTTATTCTCTTGTTAATTAGTGACATATTAGTATGCTCAAAGCTACCCTCTTGATGCATGGCCAAGGAGACATAATCTACTCATCATGAATAGCAATAACGGTAGCCAAGACATATCATAATAACATTCAAATAACATGTACATAGCAACACACAAGCATACAACATCAAGCAATGATAGTAAGTAAGTTCACTACCTTACACTTCAAGCTTTTTTTTTTGCTTTTCCTTTGATTCCCCTGACATCCCAACTGTAACATCTCAAATTTTGAGCCTAAAAGTACCAGAAATAACTTGAATTGAATAGTGTCACATCCAGAAATATGGTATTTAAGAATAGGGATATTCCTAAATAATTAAGGGTCAAAAATGACAAGGAGAAATAGAAGAATTGTGGTGGAAAATAATTATTATAATTTTTCCAAGCCAATTATGAAAAGCTTGACTAATTAAGGAAAATTGGTCAAGAATAATTATGGAAAAATATTTTCAATTCTCAGAAAATTAAGGAAAAATAAGGACAATATTCCTTGAGAATTATATGAGATTATAAAATTAGTTTTATGACCAAACTGCCCCTAGAGAGATTACAAAGGAATTTAAGGGCAATTTAAGCTAGTTTAAGGTCCTTTATTTGCAAAATTCCAAATAAATATTTTTAAGGAGGATAAAATCCAAGAAAATTCCTATGATATCCCAAGGAATTCTAAGAGATTATGAAATTAAAAGAAGGCCCTTAAGTATCTAAGATTTTTCCTAATTCCTCCAAAAAGTGGAAAAATCACTAAAGAGAAGGAAATTAGTTTTCCATTTTATTTAATTATTGGAAAATTTAATTTGAGACGAAGAGGGAAATTTGGGAAGATAAAAATAAGGAGAATAATTTATGGATCTGATAGAAAATAATTACAGGAGCAGAGTACTGTAATTATAGAAAAAAAGTTAAACCTGGAGTAAAAGCGTACCGATAAAGCAAGACTAGAGTCTTGCAATTCAAATGGTTCACACTTAGCCATGTGTCAAGCCTCTAATGGATGGTAGTTAAAGCTTTCCAAGTGTCAAGCTATCAATGGAGAGGATTTTGACTTTGGAATTTAATTACATTATGATTTAAGTTAATTAAGAGAGAAGATTAAGACTAAGTAGGCTCTTGACA
This sequence comes from Neltuma alba, assembly GCF_004799145.2. Lineage (NCBI taxonomy): Eukaryota > Viridiplantae > Streptophyta > Magnoliopsida > Fabales > Fabaceae > Neltuma > Neltuma alba. The sequence continues at coordinate 16,361 of NW_021632390.1, read as the reverse complement.
CTTGGCACAACATTAATGATGGTTGGTGGGATATTTTGGTGCATTGAATGAGCTTCTCCTCCCCCTAAATCTGATCCATATTTCGTGCAAGGCATAAAGAGAGGGAAAAAGAGAGAGTTCAAAGGAAAACCAAGAGAAAGGCATCAACTTTGGTCATTCAATCAAGGATTCAAGGTGAGTTCTTAGTTCTAGATGTGTTTGTGCCTTGTTTTCCTTCTCTTTTATAGCTGAAAAATCTGTCCCCTCTCTCTCTAATGGTTGGCCGAACTGAATAATAAAATGGAAAGGGAGTTTTGTGTTAGGATTATAGTTTTGATGATAACAAGTCAGAATATCAGGGTTAAGTATTTTGATCGATCAACTGATCGAGCAATCAGTTATCGCTAAGGTTTCAGATAAATGATCAAGTGTAAATCGGGTCTATAGTAGTCTTTTTGATCGAAGAACTATTCGATGAATAATTTATCGATAAAGTGATCGATAATCGCTAGCGTAAAAATCACATAAGAGTATGGGAAATTATCGATAAACTGATCGATAATATCAGGTAAACAATCGAGTTACTGATAAGAGACCCAAATCTAAAGTGTATTTATCGATCAAGTTATCGATAAATCAGTCATCAATAACGACTTCGATAAAAGGTAACACTCTCTACTTGTTCTGCACATTAGTTCTGTTACAAGTTTATCGATCATATTTTCGATCATTTGTTTATCGATTACGTACTCGAACTTTATGCTCTAACTCTCTGAATGCAGGTGATCAAATTCACTGATAGATCGATAATTTTATTGATCACAAAATTATCGATCACATGATCGAAAAATCAATGTCCTTATCTACTCTTACTCAGTTTTGCTACAGCTAAATTATCGATAACATTATCGATAACTTTAACTTGTTTGCTTAAAGAAGTTTTCACATAACGTGATCGATAAAGAGTCTGAGAATTGACATATTCGCATTAAGTTATGGTGAACCAATTTTCGATCAAGTTATCGATCACTGGTTTTTCGATAATATGATCGATCATTCAATTCCCCGGAATTCATGTTTTCACAAAACGTGATCGATAATCATTTCCTTTACCTTACAGGATTAAACTTCTTTCTTCACTATTATCGATCACTTGTTCGAATAGTTAATGATCGATCAACTGTTCGATCATTTCAAATAGCCTGTGTCTTTCTTTGATTATTTACATAACCATGTTTTATCGATAATATTATCCATCATACATTTATCGATAAGATGTTCGATCATCAATGACTGAAGCTTCATTTCAATAACATTTAAATTATCGATAATCTGTTCGATCAATTATATGTTCGATCACTTGTTCGATCATGCAATGATTTCCTCTTCCTATGATAATTCTTAAAGTCAATGATCCAACACTTGATCGATAATTTTAGTGATCTACTTCAAAAAGTCTTCATTCTGGTTATCGATAACTTGATCTATCATCAAGTAATCGATCACTTTTTCGATCAAACTAAACCAGAATGACATTTTGTTCTTCTGACTGATAAATGATTTCGTCACAAATCCTTGAATGATAGATTAGCTTTCTTTCTGTATTCAAGATTAAAGCACTCACCACAAAACTCTCATTTGTTCTAAGTTTGAAATATGCAGATTAATGAAAACGAGTGCAACGGCTCTTCAACGGGATTACGTAGACTGCGACCTACAGTGTCAGAAACTCAGACGCATTAATGGCGGAGCCGTTAAAACCAGTGAAACACGCAAACGAAGTCACAACGGCTAGAAGCCCTTCCGTCTAACGGCTATTTAACGATATCAACTATAAAAGGCGCGAAGAGGCATTAATGAAGAGATTGAATACCTGAACTACCACCTGCGATTATTCAGTTACGCATTCAATACTCTATTTTTCACATTACTACTGAGCATCAGTGTTTATCATTGAATTCACTCTGTAAGAGAGCCATTCACTACGTTTATTAAAAACTTGAGAGACACTCAAGAGTGTGGACTCTTGAGAGGGGTTGTATCCTTACGGGAGTAAGGGGGAGTGATTGAGCGATTCAATTACTGTACCGAGGCACCAAGAGCCCTGTCGATCTTGGAAAATAGTGAAATACTCAGAGGTGTTCTGGGGACTGGAAGTAGGTCACGTGGTTTAGGCCGAACCAGTATAAATCTTGTGTCTCCTCTCTGCGGTTAAAATTTTCCTTACTCTGACTCTCTGTTTCATTCAATACTTGCTCGCTTTTAATTTTAAATTTTTGTAACTCACCCAATTCACCCCCCTCTTGGGTGAGATTGTTTCTAACATTTTGTTCATCACACTTGCTAAGACACAACAACACAAGTTAGATCCTAGTGTTTGCAAGTGATTATAGTTGGTTTTGAAGAATTTTTCATGGTTATTTCCTTGAGTGTTATTTTTGGCCAAAGTAAGATATGAATCCTAGGATATGTTTTTCAAAGTTTTGAGGCTTCCATTGTGTTCAAAATGAAGAATAGTGTAGGGTAAACCTAAAGAACAAGTGTTGGAAGCCATAGAATCAAAGTTGCAATTTTTGGGTTTTAAACCCTAAGGGTTTGGCCAAGCTAAACCTAGAAGAGGAAAATTTATTTTGTTAAATCCAAGTAGATATTTGAAATCTACATGAAAAATCATGTGGGTTTGAGTCAAGAGGGAATTTTTAGGGTTTATGGAAACCAACTCTAAAAATTCAAGAACAAAAATGAAAGCTTTAAGGGGCTTAGGAGTTACTTGAGTTATGCTATTGATTTTATGAGAAATGGTTGATGATTCTTGCTACCCTTTTTGTGGATTGCCATGTTAGGGTTTGGCACTTGTGGAAGCAAGAAGGAACAACAAGGAAAACAAAAAGTATTGGATTAAGGTAGTGGGATCTAATTATCCATTAATATTAACTTCGTATTGTTATTTATGGCATGTATGCTTGCTATTATATGGTTGAACTATGATGTTGTGATATGGTTGCTCCTTACATTTGTTGCCATGGCCTTGTATGTTGAGGTTGCCTATTTATAAAAGATTAGTTCTCCTATGATAGCTAATGTTGAAATGCTTTATAATGATGCATGTTAATGTTTGGTTAATTGATCTTGCTATTGGGATTTCTTAAAATCTCATCCCCCAAATATAATCTAACATTTTAGGGCCTGAAACTCCTATGAGCAAGCTGCAGATTGGAGACTAAAGTATGATGTTTTGCCATAAAATTCGTGGACCCTTTTTGGTTATGTATATATTAAGCTAACAGTGCTGTAAGCACACTGACATTGCTATGTTCACGTGACTATTTGATTATGCTCCTGGGCGCGTTTAACACGAAATTTGGTATGATGAAAGATAACATCCTGAGCTTCAATTTGATAGCTAATACATTAAAAATGGTCAAGTATATGATTTATAATGATTTTTCAAAGTTAAAGGTCAGAATCTGGGAAAAAGGGTTTTTGGCAAATGGACAGTGTTGCATTTCTAAAAAACCTGACGCTTTTTCATAAGGAATTGGATAATGAGATTATTTTTCCTTGAAAGAGAACTTAAAAATATTTAAGTATAATTTTTAACCACCCCAATTGGATTTTTGTGGAATAAGTTATGAATTTTTGAAGTTGGGCCCGAAAAACTGGATTTTTACCCGATGAACAGTAAAAATCCGAAATTTAGCGTTTTTAAGGTAAAAAGTGAGCCCAAGACCATCCAATGTGGTCTAAAGTGGTTTTAAATAAAACCTAAATGGATATAATAGTAAGGTGTGATATTTTTGGTATCAGAGCGGAGGTTCTGGCATAGGATAGAACGTTCTGCTTAGTTAATATGTCAATTAAAAGGAAAATTGACATATTCTTGAAAGAGAATACTACTGCCTAATTATTAGATGGTTGGTTATTATAATGTAGGGTGGAGTAGAATAGCTTGTTATGACCACAATAGTGATTCAGACGGTTCAATTAATCAGAGGAGACCCGGAGAATCTTTCCCTATTATCAAAGGTCCCAAAGACAAGAAAGGAAGTTAAAGCAATTTTAGGGACTAAACTGCAAAGTGAAAGTTTTAAGGGGCTAAAGTGTAATCAAAGTTAGAGGATCCAGTAAAGTCTCGAAGGCCCAGAGAGAGAAAAGAGGCTAGATACAGGCCAAAGGTTAAGTTAGAAACCTCAAAGAGAGGATTGTATGAAGTTAAGTCCAAGTAGGGACTAAACTGTAAATTCAAAAAGTTATAACCAACAGGGGTAAAAATGGAAGAGTATACAGAAAATTCCAAGAAAATCCCAAAAAATGGGAAATAATATTCTAAGGCTCTTCTATGAAGAGAAAAGACGAAAATACCCTTGAGGCAGCTTAAATGGAATTTATGAGGTTATGACCGGTAAAAAGTATATCATTTGAGGTAATTATTTAAAATAGCAAGAGACCTCAAAAATGTATACAAAAATGAGATTAAATGGTTGAAAGGTTTTACTAATTTATAAAATTAGTCCCGCAATCAAAAGGCTAGTGGAGTCTGTTATAACAATAAAAGGGTATTTTAGTAAATGAATTTTTATGTAAGGCTTAAAGGAAGTGTTATGGCCTAAGAAAATTCATAGATACTCTCTAGAATTAAAAGGAATTTATGGAGTAGACAAAAGAATTTTCTGAACTCCAAAAGGCCATAAAGAAAGTCAGAGAAACGTGGGCCAAGTAAATTGGGAGGAAACTTAGGAAACAAGTTTGATCCAACGGCTAAGATTTAATCTCCCTTCTCCTCCACCACTTTTGTGACACTTGGAATCTTCTAGAAGGATGAGGTAAGGACGATGCAAGAAGATGATGCAATGATGATGTAAAAGTTAACTTTAAGTTCCAAAATTGTCCTTACCCTTTCTATTAGCCACTAAGGGTATTTTGATCCATTCAAGCCAAATTTTTGGCTATAAATAGGCACTCCCTCCCCTCACATTTCGGCCAAGCAAGGAACTATAGGGGAAACTCTACCACTCTTGCATTTAGAGAGAGAAAGAGCTATTTCTAGTGAGAGAAAGTCTACCTAAGATTCAAGCTTCAAGATCAAGGTATGTGATGGTTGTAACATCTGATTTGATGCCTATTTCGAATTAGTTTCTCTTTGTATCTGATTCTCAAATTTGGCATGATTAAAGTACACTCTTCAAGCTTTAAATCCATGGGTAGAACACTTCATTTGGATATGTGTACGATTTATGGTGATTTTTCAAAATTAGGGTTTGAAATCTGGAAACAGTGTTTAACCTTTGGAAGAGTGTCAAGTTCCGTACAGTTTTGGTACTGTTCAGCATGGAATTGGTTCCTGAAACTATTTTTTCTTTAAATATAACTTAATGACCTTTAAGTGAGATATGGAACCACTCAGTTTTGAGTTTTTTAGAATTAATTATGAATTTTCAAATTTGAGCAAAAATTCTGGAATTTCTGCGTGAACAGTACCCACGAAGTAAGATTTTCAGATTTGATCTTCTTGAATCTAAGGCCATTTAAAGTGGTCCTAATTGAAAATAAATGGACCTTAAGAATGGGAAATGATGATATTTATGTTAGAAAAGTTAGAAAGAAAGTCCTAAAACTAAGAGAAAGGGTTGAGGTTCAAGAAAGCTAGTCTTGAACTTTATGTAATCTAGTGGTCCTAATAGATTGTATGATCATTGTGACTATGTTTAGGACCTTTGGAATATCCAAGAGGATGTTTGGTGATGTTAATTGAATGCCCACATGGTTGCAAAGTCAAGGGAGTCAAAGGACAAGTAAAAGGAAAGTTTAAGGTGCAAGGTAGTGAACTTACCCATTGTCATTACTTGATGTTGTATGCTTGTGTGTTGCTGTGTACATGTTATTTGAATGTTATCGTGACATGTTTTAGCTACTGTAATTGCTATTCATGATGAGTAGATTATGTCTCCATGGCCATGCATCAAGAAGTTAGCTTTGAGCGTGCTAATATGTCACTAATTAACAAGAGAATAAACAAGTTACGTGTAGTGCATTAGCATCCATCTAGCATGATTAATATGGTATTATTTGCTACTGAGATTCCCCTAAATCTCACCCCCTTCCTAACCAACCCTTTAGGTCAATCATCAATGGGCAATAATGGCATGAGAAGCAAGGAGAAGAAAGTGGAGAGTTGTTCATGTTAATGAATGATATTATCATTCAATGTGTAATTCTCCTATTATATAATTTATGTTGTGGATGCCTATGATGCCACGTATTTAATTATAATAGTTATAGCATGTATAGAAATGTATGAGTATGAACGGGAAAGAGTAAGTCCATGTTATATATGCCAAAGAAATAAAAAGAATTAAAGTAAAGAGATGTTAAGAGATAAAACGTAGGTCCTAGAGCAGTGAGCTTATAGCTCCAGTTTGACCTATCAAATGAATGACTTAAGTCACAAGATTTGGCAGACTCATAGTACACATCCCAAGATTTAAAATGAGAGGTAGATCACCTCAATTGGATGTGTACACAAGGAGATACAAATTTCGAAAATTGAGGTATAGAATTTGAAAGTTTCAGATTTTACAAAATGAACAGTAATATTTATTGATTAAACTGTACGAATTGGGCAAAGATAAGTCCAATTGGATATTTTTCCCTTAAAGAGCATCAAAATAAATTTCTGTAGAATTTTAGAACACCCTAATACGATTTTTATGGAATTAGTTATAAATTTTTGAAGTCAGACCTGTAACCTGGAACTTAAACAGTGAATAGTAACCTCAGTAATTATATTGAAATTTTAAATCTGCGGGCTGGTGTCATGATCTGCTTGAACCATAACACTTACGAATGTGTACTCTGAGGGGCTAAAAGTAGGATGCTTCACCAACCATATGAGCTTTCAGTCAACATCATCAAACATCCTCTTGGATGTTCCAAGGTTCTAAACATAGCCATAATGATCGTACTATCTATTAGGACCAAGAGATTGCACAAGGTTCAAGACTAGCTCTCTTGAACTTAACCTCTTTCTCTTAATTTTTGCATTATTACTTACAACTTCAATTCTTTAAATCTCTTAGGCTATTTCTATATAATTTTTTATGTAGATTTCAAATATCTACTTAGATTTATGAAAATCTAATCTTTTCCAAGTGTTTAATCTATGCTTCAAACCCTTTCACAATTTTTGAAATTTTGGCAACATCTCCCCATGGGAAATGGCCATTCAAACCAACATAAAATGATATATAAACTACCCACAATCATTAACAAAAAAGCTTAGGAGCTTATCTTAGTGATTCCTTGAACTTACGTGGTCTTTCTCTCACTAGAAATAGCTCTTTCTCTCTCTAAACTTAGGAGCAAATAACCTCCCCTAATGATCTCCTCTTGGCCAAAAATGTGAGGGTAGGGGGCTATTTATAAGCCAAGCATTAACCAATTACCATCAAAGTTCAAAGGAATTACGATGTTTAGGTGTCAAGCTAAGCTTCCTTCTTGAATTCTCTCTTTCCTTTATTTAATTCCAAATGAAATAAATTCTAAAAGTCAAAATCCTCTCCATCCCTTTCTTGACAAGTGGCACAATGAGAGCCAAGTAAAAAGGTGTGTATTTTTCACCTTTTCCAGCACTATTTTGATACTGAAATAGCTTTGTCTTTTTCTATATTAGTAATATGAGCTTCCTTATCAATTTTTTTTCCTTCCTAAAGAGCCCTCATTTGCTCCCATAATGAATTTATATCATTAAAAGAAAAGAAAACTAATTTTCTTACTATATTAGTTTTCTTAATCGGGAGTTACTTTTTCAGGTCTTTATGTTCATTAAAACTTTCTTGAATATTCCATAACCTCTTATTAATCCCATAAAAGCTCCATCAATTTTCTTGGGATTTATCTAACCTCATAAGTATTTATTTGGAATTTTTCTGAGTAAAACCCCAATTAGCATCATTGGACTTTAAATTCCTTTAAAAATTAACTAGGGGTATTTTGAGAATAAAACCACTTGTACAATGTCTTATAATTCTCAAGACAGCTTATCCTTATTTTTTTCTTAATTTTATAAGGCTCAAAACTATTTTTTATGATTAAGTTTTGACCAATTTTCCAAATTAGTCAATATTTAATAATTAATTGAAAATTCAATAATTATTACTTTCCATCATAATTTCAACCTTTGAGCCTCAAATACCGTCCAAGAACCTTTTCTCTACCTTCCATAATTATTTGCTAACTTTTGAGAATTTCTAACATATTTTCCCAATATTTTCATATTTCTTTACACTATTCTGGCCCTTAAATGCCCTAGGATTTCCTTACTCTCAGGGTTAAGATTTTTAGGATGTTACAGCTGCTCAAAGAGATCAACACCTAGGTTTATTGCCACTACATTATAGTTAGCTTAGTTATTGTTTTGAGAGCCCTAGTGACAAGACTTGATCAATCATATAACATTATAATCTCATCCACATCATGGCAGAATAATATAGCATAACATATAGCAATAAATACAAAGTGAGATAACATTTAAATAGTAAATGCTAGCTACCTTTTCAAGCTTATCCTTAACCTTCAAGCTTCCCCCATAGCACAAATCCTCCTCTTTTGATGCAAAACCTATTGGTAACACAATAGGGCATCTTACATTATCACATCATTCATCATAATAGCCCTTAATCCCTTTATATTTGATTTTGGGTTACTATTTCTAGCTTTGATTCCTTACTTCCCTTGGGTCATTCCTACATGATTTTTCATGAAAAATTCAAATATTAACTTAGATATATGAAAATCCAATTACCCCCTATTGAAATCATCTTGGCTGAATTAAAGGAGATTTAATTCCAAAATTCTCACTTTCAATTTTAATGTTTCCAAGCTTCCTTTCTTGGTGTTTTCCTATACCATTTCATCATTTAAATACATTGGGAACATCAAATTATTGAATCTAACTCTAACCCCAATTACTCATCTTGGCCGAATTGATACTCAAGTTCAAGGGGTTGGATTTTCTTTCTAAAACTCAAGTATAATCAATCAATTCCCATCCTTTTTAAGTGTTTAATCTATGTTTCAATCCCTTGGATATTTTCCTTCAATTTTTCAAAAATTTTGGCAGCATTTCCCTTTAAGAAAATGGCCATGCAATCACAAGAAGCATAAAAGCTTACCTTGATGATTCCTTAAACTTGTGTGGACTTTGTCTCACTAGGATTTGCCCTTCTCGCTCTTAAATTTCAAGAGCAAAATGGTCTCCCAATGGTCCCTCTTCTTGGCTGAATTTAATGTGTGTGGGGGGGTATTTATAGCAATTTCATTAACTCTTCACCCTTGAATTTCAACAAAATTACAAGGGTTAGGTGGATAAATCCCAGCCCTCCAAACTTCGTTCAAAAATAATGAAAATTAAAATAAAAATAGTTGAACAAATCTCATGCTTCAAGAATGTGATCTTGCCACATGTCCACATGATGTCATGGTGATAATGTCACAAGCTTATGTCAAACCAAGATTAATTAGCCTAATCTTAGTTAACTTCCTTAATCACCATAATTCACCACCTTCTAGAAAACTATTTTATTTTTAATTTTCTATTAAATATTTTTCCTCCAAAATGGGCCAAAAATGGCGTGACATATAGGCCATTTGGGCTAAAAAATTTGCAGAAAAATGCACTTTCCTGGGTATCCTTACATCACACTGAATACTAGTGCAGTACCGAATGAATTATTTTCTATATTGTTTCTAATCCACTGTCTTAGAAATTTCATCTTAGGCCACGATTAACCTTCTCTCAGTGTAGGGAAGTTGCATGATTTTCCTTAGAATTTAATTCCTTCTGAGCCCTTTAAATATTATTAAAGCTAGCTTCCTCATTATTTAAAGTCAGTAACAATTTGATAAATTATGATAATCCTTCAAGAAAATTTTTCACATTTTTTTCAAAATTATTGAGGCTTCTAGACACTTTAAAAAATTAATTTTGTTTACTATTACTCAATATAGCCAAAAATTCTTTAAAATATAGAAAATTTTATATTAATTTATTTTCCTTTCAAACATTCCTTTGGGGCCTTAAACACTTCTCCTTGACCTCAATTTTATTTTACATGATTTTTTGGGAATTTCTAACCTAACTTCTCAATCAGTTCTTTCTTTAACTAATATTTCAAAAATATCAGTCTGGCTACTATCGGGTTTCAGTTCAAAACTTGTATAAAACTATGTCCCCTCTTACTAACTGGCCCTTTGTCTATCTTATTTCCCTCATCTTCAAGGTTAAAATTTATAGGATGTTACACATATGCCCTTAATATTATGCAATCAAGAATGATGATGTTGGCATGCATGAATAAGTATAATAATGCATAGACGTAATCATTGGTATGTTGGGATGATGACATGCAAGATAAATAAAGTTTATAGCATGTTAACGTAAGTAAAAGGATAAACTTTCCAATTATGATCAATGAACTTATGACAGGGTAAAGGTTAAGTAAACGAAGGAATCTGCCTATAAAATTTGGTGAGCAATTAGTACACATCCTAAAATTTAAAACAAGTGATTAATCACCTAAAATGGATGTGTGTCCTAAGAGATATGATTGCTCAAAGTTAGGGCAGAGAATCTGAAAATGTACTATTTGACTAAATAAATAGTGCAATTTCACGTGTAATTCTAGAATGACTAGGTAAGAAAATCAATAATAAGTAATTTTTTCCTTGTAGAGAATTAAAAAAGCTTTAAATAGAGACTTAAATCATCTCAATATGATACTTCTATAATTAGTTATGAATTTTTAAACTTGGACCAAGAATCTTGAATTTACCAGTAAATAGTAACCCAAGAATCAAATTTTAAATTTTTAATCTATGAGCTTATTTTGTGATTTGCTTGAAACATAACTCTTCCAGACATGTTGACATTTTCTTATATTATCTTGTTAATTTAGAGTTCTTAATAGTATTTTCATTGTGTTTTATCGGTTATTTTGGCTTTAGCTTAGTTGCTTAGGAGCTTTTGGTAATTATGTCACTTTGGTTTATTTAAAGGTATTTTGGTCCATAATGTTGTAATTACTCTTTAGTGTTAATTGGTTTCTCTATGTAGAATTCTAGATATTACATCTTGTAGAATTTCCTTGCAGATTAGTTAGGACGTCAACTGTCATATCATGTCAATTCTAACATAGAAGATGAGGAACTTAGGTTGACTAACGACTACACAATATAGTAGAAACATAGACAAGACAATTTTTGAAGTGAAACCCGGAGAGGAACCTGCCCGTCATTTTGAAAAGTTTCGGTCAAAGGAGGGCAACAATAGAAATCATGCCTAAAATTCCTAAAAATTCCCAAAAATTTATGAAAAAAATAGAATAAAAGATCTAGGACAGTGTTTGAGGCATGAAAGATGAAACTAGCATGAAAATAAATTATTTTAAAATTTTCTATAATTTTGGAGAATTTTGGCTAATTATGGGAAAACCGGTCAAAATCAATTATTTAAAATATGTAGATGCCTCAATAATTCATGAAAAAATGTGAAAAATTATTTGAGAGGTTATTATAAATGTTAAAATTATTTCCTATCTCTGGAGAAGTAGAGGTTAGCTTTAAAATATTTAAAGCTAAATTATATTGATAAAAGGCCGACTTCGAAAAAAATTAAATTGAAGGAGTTATAAATCAAAATTAAATCTGAGAAAATTAAAGGAACCTCTTCTCATTAAAAGGAACCTATTAGCATAAAGAAATGAATTTTTGGAGGTATTGAATTTTACAGGATCAAAGAAAAATTTAATTGATATTGTAAGATTATGCAGTGTAATAATCACAAGCTTAGTTTCCCTATTTTTCTACTTAAAATGGCATCAAAAATGAAGAAGAGGACCTAAATGGAATATACACTTTGTTAATGGCTAAGTTTGAAAAAATGAAATTCTGGAATAAAAAATTGTTATTTTTCCACATATAATAGGCGGCACATGCGATGTCACTTGAGATAGAATTTTTATTGAATGAGGAGGACATCTAATAAGGTTTATGTGGCAAAATCATAAGGGATTATGAACAAGATAGTGCCAAGTGTTAGGAGAGTTAATTAGCCATCAGGGTGTGAATAGGATCTTGTCCGTCGTTCTCAGGATCCAGTCTTCCGCATCTAACTCAAGGAAATGTATTCCTTACAAAGATCTCGAGGGCATCAATGAGATTGTTGAAGCTAGCACTATCCATGCGACTATAAATGTCTCTTACACCATTTTTCCAAAGCCAGGTTTGAGGGAGTACTCTAAGCAATGCTAATATCTAGTCCATCATCTCTGGGGTAGCATCTTCCCTAGTCATATAATAGTAGAGCTTGTGGATATCCTCCAGATATCTCAGGTACACATGGGCATTCTGATTCTTGTCGATCTTAATGTACCAGCCCCTCTCTTTAAAATCCCTGGCTAAGTCCTCTATGGTGTGAAATTCTTTTATAATTGGAAGTGGTTTGACTTCACCAGGTCTAGCTCCATCATCATCAGATATTTCAATGACCTCAGTCCTCTGAGGATCATTAGAAGCAACTATGGCTATGTCATGCGGAGGGTTACGTTACTCTCCCATAAGGTATCATAGTAGAAATATCCTACAAGGCTATAATCCTTATTCTCACACCATAGCTATGCAGGGAACTGGCTTAGAGGTTGGCATATTCCCCTTAATGTTAAGAGATACTCAGTCACTTGGGGTTTAGGTTGAGAGGCAACCTTTTCAGGGGATAAGGTCTTGGCTAGGAGTTTTCCTAGAGAGGGTGGGAATTGGTCCTCCAGATTAGAATTTACGTTGCTCAAGATGGAGCAAGATACCCTATCCGGAAGGAAAGGGAAGCAGCCGAGGCAAGACAAGCGGAGTTGACCTTATCTAATAGAAGTTTGACTAGCCAAGAAGGAAGCTATGCTTAGATATACCTGAGCTTAGTAGAGTACTAGAGCAAGCAGAAAGAAGAAGAACCTCAAAAGTCCTCTCCCTATGACTTCCAGAAGTAGCTGTGAACAGAAAGAGAGGCTCTCTTTTTAGGGATGAGATGTCTAGTTCGTACGCTACAGACATAGCAACCAGTAAGAGCTTGCACTCCTTGCATTAGAATGCCAAGCATTATGCATGTTAGAGTATGCTCCTACTAAAAGGGAAGTAGAGGAAAGAGAAGTTGCATAAGTTCTCTCTCTGTACCATTCTAAAATAGTAAGAGACAGTAAGAGCAGCTAGAGAAATAAGGGAACTCCTAAGGTAGATTGGCTTAGGCACCTAAAGAGACAAATAGGTGGCCTAGGGAATTGACGCAAGGCCTAAGAGAATGATATTGGTTCTTGGAATAGTTTTGGGGAATTATCAGTTAGGTGACCAACTGAGTGGAGGTAACTTTACTTAGTCCTATAGCCTAAGTCTCCTAGGGATCAGTACCTCTTTGGGAAGATAAGGACCAGGGATGAGTTGGAGTTATAGAAACCTCTTTTGGTTGTAAATCCATACCAAGAGAGTACCCACGACTTCCTTCTAGATAACATTATCATTACTTAGGTTGGGCTTAATTTCCTTCTAATTAATAGAGGAAAGCCAAAGTTAGAAGAATTAGAGCTGTAAGACCTGAACAAGGGACATTCAGGCTAGTTCCAGATACAGGAAGAACTCCATGTGATACAGAGACAGACTGAGTATTGACAAACAATCCTTAAGATGAGGTGAGAGACAAGAATGTAAGTTGAAAAGACCTGACTAAAGATAGGTCAAGAAAGGGGCTAAGACAGCAAAGTACCAGGGTTGATAGGACTTGACTAATCAGTGCCTCAGATTCCTGTCAACACTGTTCAGTTAAGCGTGCTTGGGTAAGAGTAACCCAAGAAGGTAAGAGAGTGTGAAAGCCAGAAATGCACTAAGTCCAATAGAAAATAGGAGATGAAAGTTAAGGAAGTTGTTAGGCTACTGAGTGTCCTAAGCAATATGGTTTCGGACTAATACCTGAGATTTGCTCGAAGTTTAGAAGTCCTTAAAGAAAGAAATAGATATTACTCTTAGATTCAATACAACTTACCATCCTGAGACGGATGGGTAGACACAAAGAATGATACAGATGTTAGAAGATATGCTACACGCATACGTGCTTGATTTCGATGGTAACTAGGATACGTACTTACCGTTAGCTGAATTCAGTTAAGATAACCATTCCATTCAAGTATCTGAATGGCTCCATATGAAGCACTCTATGGGAGGAAGTGTAGATCTCTCTTGTATTGGATAGAGCTCAATAAAAGAAGTATCATCTAGGCCCGATACATGTCATAAGCTATGATGAAATTGTGATCCAAGACAACCCGTCTTTTGAGATCAGACTAGAGCGAATCATTGATCAGAAAGTCAAACAGCTGAGAAACAGGTAGATTTCACTGGTTGAGGTTGTTGGGAAGGTCTTACACTAGAAAAAGCTATGAGGGAGATGGAGACTAAGATAAAGGAAAAGTATCCTGAATTTTTCCAATAGGATACGCTTTAAATTTCGAGGATGAAATTTATTTAGGAGGAGAAATGTCACATCCAGCAATAGGATAATTAGGAATAAAGAATATTCTTAAATAATTAAGGGTTGAAAATGACAAGGAGAAATAAAAGAATTTTGGTGGAAAATAATTATTATGGTTTTCCAAGCTAATTATGAAAAGTTTGACTAATTAAGGAAAATTGGTCAAAAATAATTATGGAAAAAATATTTCAAGCCTTATAGAAAATTAAGAAAAAAATAAGAACAATGTTCCTTGAGAATTATATGGGATTATAAAATTAGTTTTATGACCAAATTGCCCTTAGAGAAATTACAAAGGAATTTAAGGCAATTTAAGCTAATTTAAGGGCTTTTATTTGGAAAATTCCAAATAAATATTTGAATGAGGATAAAATTCTAAGAAAATTCCTATGATATTCCAAGAAATTATAAGAGATCATAGAGTTAAAAGAAGGCCCTCAAGTATCTAAGATTTTTCCCCATTCCTTTGAAAAGTGGAAAAATCACTAAAGAGAAGGAAATTAGTTTTCCTTTTTATTTAATTATTGGAAAATTAATTTTGAGACAAAGAGGGCAATTTGGGAAGATAAAAATGAGGAGAATGAATTATGGATCTAACAAAAAATAATTACAGAGGCCAGAGTACAGTAATTATAGAAAAGAAATTAAACCCGGAGTCAAAGTGCACCGATAAAGCGAGACTAGAGTCTTGCAATTCGAATGGTTCACATTTAACCATGTGTCAAGTCCCTAATGGAGAGGATATGAACTTGCCAAGTGTCACTTCGCAAATGGAGAGGATTTTGACTTTTGGTAATTAATTTCATTTTGATTTAGTTAATTATGAAAGAGAAAACAAGATTAAAGGGGCTAATGACACTTGGCTTGCATTTATGATGGTGGTTAGGATATTTTTGGTTCATTAAAGGAGCACTCCTCCCTCTAAAATTTGATTAGTGTTTCAGCCAAGAGAAACCAAGGGGAAAAGTAAGAACATTAAGGAGAAACCAAGGAGAAAGGCATCAACTTTAAGCGTATAAGTAAGAATCAAGGTTAGTTTTTGGATCCAAATGGTTCATTGTCTTGTTTTCTTGCTTTGTATGGTTGTTAATAGAGTTGGATGAAATGTATTTATGGAGGGGAGGGGAAGAAGTTTTGTTGTTCCAACATGTTAGAACACTTCAAAGCATGATAAATCCTAGTGGTTACAAGTGGTTGTAGGTTGTTTTTGAAGTGTTTACTTTGATGTTTCTCTTGAGGTTCAGTTCGACTAAGATAATAAATGGACCCTAGGATGAGTTTTTTTAATATTTTGATGCTTTCATTGTGTTCAAAATGGAAAATGGTGTAGGATAAACCTAAAAAGCAAAGGTGAAGCATTAAAGCTAACGTTGTAATTTTTAGAAATAAACCATAGTGGTTCGGCCAAGCTGAAACTAGAAGAGGGAGTTTTATTTTCTTAAATCCAAGCACAAATTTGAAATCTACATGAAAAACATGTAGGAAAAAGTCAAGAGAGAATTTTTAGGGTTTATGGAAACAAACTCTAAAATTTAAAGAACAAAGGTGGAAGCTTTAAGAGACAAAGGTTGTCCCTAAATTATGTTGTTGATTTTTATGTGGAATGGTTGATGATTCTTACTGCCCTTTTTATGAATTTTCATGTTAGGGTTTGGCATTTGTGGAATCAATAAAGAAGAATAAGAAAATCAAAGAGCATTGGATCAAGGTAGTGGAATTTAATTAGCCATTAATGTTAATTTTGTATTGTTATTTATGACATGAATAGTTGCTATTATATGGTTAAAACTATGATGTTTGTGATATGGTTGCTCCTTAC